>NW_027180531.1:0-97773 GCF_040956055.1 Brachionichthys hirsutus | reverse complement strand
TAACATAGAAGTCACTTAGAACCATCCACAAGCCGGGACTCAGCTGGTCCGGGTCCCGAGTGGCTCCTTTGTTTGGTAGCCTCTCTGCTCAGACGGAAGTGAACTCGTCTTTTACGAAGCTTAGATTCATATTTTTATACGTTTGTTATTTTTGGGGCTTCCTGTTTATGTTGCTGCTTTATTGTGGTTTTTATTTTTTGGTGGTGGTGTTTCCTGCAGTGATTCACACATTTAAATAGTCTGTATTTACTACTCCGTGTCTTAATTTGGTTGAGCCAATCGCGAGTTAGAAACACCCCTAGTTGTTATTTAAAAGGTCGTCACGATTCCAAACAGCCGACGAATGATTTCGACCTTTATGGCGTTTCTTTGCAAAGATTTGCACCTGAGAACATCAATAAAACGTAACGGTAAAATGCAGCTGTGACGCCCGACGGGGTGGGGGGTGGGGGGGGCTGTCCTGTCCCGGTTCTGCCCTTGAATTCGAGCCAGAAGCCCTGCTCCTCTTCCTGTTTGCTGTTCATGCAATCTGTCTTGTACGGTCATGAAAGTCTTGCAGAGACTCTCGGACTCGTTTGTTTTTTTGCGGGCCGATAAAATATTTTATCTCTCTCTGACTCTGTCGCTGTGACCTGGATGTGCATTGAACTTGTAGCATCCTGCTTCTTCCCTGTCTGTGAACGCGTATTGCTCGACGTGCCCAAATAATATTTTATCTTCGGCTTCAGAGCGAGCCCGCCTTCTGCTGGTTGTAAGGAGCGGCCCTCTCATTCATCCCATTGTCGCGTGAACCCGAGATGACCTCCATCTCACCCAAGCCAGTCATTTCTAATGTGAGGGGCATGGTGCCGGCCATCCCCCTCCCTCCCTCCCCCCTCCCTCCCTCCCCAGGACCATTGAGTGTTCATGTGCACCTCTGGAGTGTTGAAGTGTTAAAGCCCACCTCTGGTCAAACTCACAGCCTCTTTCCTCTCCGTGTGTTTGCAGCCCAGATGAAGACTCGTGCCAGAAATTTGTACCATTTATCGGGGTAAGAATTGATCAGGTTGAACGGCGACTTGCTTCATTATTCTGGAGTTCATTGAATTTCATACAACTGCTTTTTTTTTTATTCTTGCAGGTTGTGAAAGTTGGGATTGTTGAACAAAGCCTCTCAACCTCGGGTAAGAAGCTTTTTATTTTTTCCCCCCCAATGAGCTCAATGAATGTAATCGTAGTTAATTATTTTTAAAGATGCTTGTCACAGCATGAAGCTGCTAGACGTTACAGTCGAAGGTAACCGTTGACAACAACAGCAGAACTGAGGCACATGGTGCCAGTTCTTCAAAATATGGGTTACTCTGCATGTTTTGCTTCAGAACCATGTCTGGAGCTCGCCGTTGTTGTTGTTGTTGTTGTTTTTTTTACCAGGGGTAGGTTTAGACCTCTTAGTTCCACCAAGGACGAATCTAAATTCTGCAACCTCAAAAACAATTCTGTGCTTCAAATCTGTTCAGTCAGATTATGACGGATGATTGGGGACGGATGCATGTCTGAACAAATCAGGCGCACCTTAGAGTCCTGGGAAGTCTTCATAGAACACAGACGTGATTGGCCGGTTCCGATCCAGGCAGCGTTTCGTGTTTTACTGCCGTTACTCGATGACTAGATCTCGCGTTTTCTCCCACATGGTGTTTTATTCTAAAGCGTTTCCCCCTTCCGTCTGCAGTGGATTCGGACGACGCGATGGGGGGCAACACAAGCATCCTGTCATCTCCGACGCCCCCATCGGCTGGCCCGTATGGGAAGGAGATAGGGAGCACCCCCCCACAGTCTCCCTCCGTGTCCACCGCCCTATCTGGAGCTGGGTATGACGGCACACTCGTAACGATCAGGAACAAAAAACCACGCCACTGTCTGTTCTGGTGTTCTGACCCCCCCCCCACCCCGATTTCTCTTAGCACTCCCTGTTCGGGCAGCGAAGTGATGGGACTGCAGGTGGACTACTGGACATGGCAAGGCCCAGAGAAGAAGAAGGACGGGGAGAAGAGAGACGTGGGACTGAAGAACACCCTGAAGAGCAACTTCCGTTCGCTTCAAGTGAGCCGCCTGCCTTGCGGAGGGGAGCTCACGCCCCCACCCAGCATGGCCATGACCGTCGTCACCAAGGAGAAGAACAAGAAAGGTCTGAACTCAAGAACTGTCAGAACAGAAATGAAAACAGCGCGGAGTCCGGTTAGGGTTTATGTGGCAACAGAGCGTAACACAACTATTGAAGGTTGAAGCTTTATATTAAAGCCAACCCCCCCCCCCAAAAGAAAAGAAAAACTATTTTTTTTATTACGTAGCTAACATTGCTTAGCTAAACACAATTGTTTATTTTTTTATAAATACCTCATAACTAATGGGGCGTCGGCCCAAATGGCGGCCTAAGGCCATAATCCAAAAAGCACATGAACCCCGAAGCTTTATGTTCACTTCCTGATTCTCAGCCACCAATGAAACGTTTCCTTTCATCCACCAAGTTGTAAATTTGAGCACTGAAAATGTATCCAGAAGCATCAAACATCAACGCTATCGCAACGGTTTGTCTTCCGTCTGGGCCTTTTGACCTCGTCTTGTGCTCTGTGGGGAACCTCCCGGTGTCTCGTCTCTCAGAAGACGGTTCTCTGTGGGGAACCTTCCGGACCTCCCGGTGTCTCGTCTCTCAGAAGACGGCTCTCATATTCATTGTCTTTCTCCTCTGAGTTGGCTGCTCAGCTGCAGGCTCGTTTCACATGGTGTCATCAGAACAGACCCCCCCCGCCCCCCCGTCCGTTGACTCACACCATTCACCCAAAGCTTTCACCTCTGTAACGTTCAATAACGGCGCAGACGTTCTACAGAGCTTGAGAAACGGGTTGGAGATTCAGTTGCGTTGTATCAGTAGTGGCAGGTAATCATTTCACGACTGGACTGCTCTGTAAAAATGTCTTCTGACCAGTGGACATCACTGGAGACAGTTTGGCCAGACTTTGTGCGGTTCCCTCGGCAGCCGCAGAAGAGCTTGTCTATCGTGTAGTCGTCCTTAGAGATGTAGAGACGCGCTACATTCTGCACCAATAAGAGTAAAGACGCTGTCTTTAAGAGCTTCGGCTGACTGCCGCTTTCCGTCCGCAGTTATTTTCCTCAGCAAGAAGCCCAAGGAGAAAGAGCTGGACTCTAAGAGCCAAGTGATCGATGGCATCAGCCGGTTGATCTGCACAGCCAAACACCAGCACACGATGCTGAGAGGTAAGCCCCCCCACCCCCAACGGAGACACGCTGCCATCTGGTGGCAGCGGCAGGAAACGCTTCGGCGACCGTTGATCTGAAAGCGCCCATTCCGGTCATTTTCTTTTTCTTAACCCTTCTCTCATCCATAGTCACTATTGATGGAGTGGAGTGGAATGACGTGAAGTTTTTCCAACTCGCTGCCCAGTGGCCGACGCATGTCAAGCACTTCCCAGTGGGGATTTTTGGTTACACTAAGCCTGTGTGAACCCCCCCCCACGCGCCCCACCGGACTCTGCTGCACTTGTCTCACGGAGGGGGCGACGGCGAATTGGAGGAAGCGCCAACGAGCCGCCGGCAGTAATAGTTTTCCTGTGGAAATCTTACCTGACTCACGACCGCGCGTTCAACACACAAAATTCATGTTGTCCATTTGATGTTTTCGATATTGTTGGGTGTTGTTGTTGTTGTTGTTGTTTTTTTACACACTACAAAAAGAACAAGTACTATTTTGTTAGATTTGTGGTATTCTGAGGCTTTTTGACAATTTGCCACATTTAAAAAAAGAAAAAAGGCAGCTGTGTTTTGCACTTTGTTTTGTTACCATTTTATTATTTCTGTGAAATCCTGCATTTATTGCTACTCTACAGACAGCGGAGAGGAGTGTGACGGTGATGTGCGGTGGCGTGTGTGTGTGTGTGTGTGTGTGTGTGTGTGCGTGCGCGTGTGTGGGATTGTTTGAGTCCGTGTTTGTCATTGAACGATGGAATATTGCTGTGAATCTAGATGGAATCTTTCTCTTCTAACTCCATTTTCTCGCTCATCTCCTTTTACTTTCTTGAGAAGGTCATTTTTTGTTTTGTTTTTTTATAGAAAGGAACAACAATTCTTGGCGTTGCATTGAAGCGCTTCAAAGCAAATGGAAATACAACTGAACCGAGGTGTTTTTTTTAAAAGGTAGCTATGATGAATGTAGCTACGACACGTTTTGTAACGCGAGCAGGTCGCCGCCTTTGCCGTGTCGCTGTTGGTTCAGACCGTGCAGCGTGACACGACGCACCTGAATGCCAAACTTGAGTTGGGTTTTTTTTGAATGGCTTTGCTTCTCTGGGATGTTGGAGCGCTTACTTCCCCAGCTATGGTGCAAGTGGGCCTTCTCTTAGTAAGGCCTGGGGGGGGGGGTTCCCCTGAGAGGATGCCCTCGCGGTCCCAGAGCAGATTGCTGGTTCCTCCAGATGGGACCGCTGATGTGCCAAAGTCGAGTTCGTTTGACGATCCGACCGCCGCAGCTCTTGGCGTGGCCAAACAGGGGCAGCGTGTTTAAAGGTGAAAACTCAAACCGCGCGGAGGTCAGTGTTACTTTCACCCGGTCCCTCGGCCCGGTCGGAGCCCTTTGAGACTTTACAAGGTGTGCTCGCGTTGCAGCAAAGCAAATCGCAGGCAGGTCCGGAGACAAATGAGTCGGGGCTGACAATCGTGTCAAGTGTGGGAATGGCTTTGGGACGTGTCGCCAGGTGTCCAAGTCGCTGCCTCGTGCGTCTGGAGGCGTGCTCTGTTCGGCGGGACTCCCTGAATAGTGAAACGTTTGCAACAAAAGGGGCCTCCTGCGTGAGTTTCTTGTTGCTTTTTATGTAAAGTGAAGACTTTACAAGCTTTGACAGTATTAGCATTGTATAAAAAAACCCAATATATATATAATATAGAAGATGTATTATCTCCCTTCCACTAAATTGAAAGCACAAATATAGCTTGACCTTTATTTCTTGACATACATGCCAAATCTCTTTCTGGGACTTTCTCGTGAAGTTGCACGACGTATAAACACGATTCTGTTTGTCGCCTCTCGGACAGCTTCCCTCTCCGTAAAGCACTTTGGTTCTGAGCTGATAAAGGCGTTCTGTTTGAAAGGGGAACCACTTCCTGTAGTCCAGATGTCATTAGTCCCCTCCCTCCCAGTGGATTGTTTGTGTGTGTGTGTGTGTGTGGGGGGGGGGGGGGGGGGGGCACCACCATCACGGTTGTTAATGCTTTTGCTACTTGATGTTAAAAAGCTTATTTGCAGCTCCCGCCATGCGTCTCCCTCCGACTTCACAGCCGAGTTCTCTCTCCTCCCGCTTTGAGAGCTTCACTGTCTTTTAGTTGCTGCCCAATCGCTCCCTTACAATATTTGTAAATGGGGGGGCTGTTAAAGTTTACCCAGGGCAGAGTTTTTATACCCAAGTATAACTCACCTACCTACCAGACCTGCAACATTTGTACACAAATTAAAAAACTAAATATTAACAATATATTAAATAAAAGGAGAAATGAAGTATGATGGGGGGTTAAATTCTTTGGTTTCATGTTGTACAGAATGTCAGAACGGCCCCTTGGAGGGAGTTTTCTTAGGATATTGCCTATGTCGCTGTCCGATTTGGATAAGTCGTCGTTCCATCTGAACATTATGGCGTGCAGAAGGCCAGCGCGCTGCTCTTACTGCGGTGACCAGGGCTGGATCCAATGGTTCCTGTGGGCCACGCCCACACCCAGTCCATATGGAACAGACTTGCATTGGTCACGTAGGATCTAACTGCAGGTTTGTCCTCGGCAGCCTGACCTTTGTCCAGTGAAGTCGATGCAGTTAAACGATGTTTAACGACTGGAGCAGCAGCAGGAGATAAATGTGCCCCTAAATCTGAGCTGGGCTTGGCCGGTTGGCGTTCATAGAGCTCTCTTCTCCAGGACTATCCTTTTAGGGGGGCTGCTGCAGAGTTGCTGGAGGGAATGTGATGTGAGCGGGTTTTTACAATTCTAACCTGCCATAGCAAGTGTATCAATGCATTTAACCTGGTGTGTGTGTTTTTTTTTTTGCCCTGAATCTAGAGGTAGCGCGGCGGTGATTTGCAAGACTGGATCAATGAGCAGGCATGGCATTAAAGGAACCCTTAAGATCAGCGTTAATGGTCAACTTGCAGTTACAACATGCCATCTCATTGCTCCCGCTGCTTGAAATGCCGCCCAGTGTCTTTGCACAAACCCTGTTTTAAATGATATGACAGTATTTTTAAATTTACCACTAAAAATATGGGTTACTCTGCATGTTTTGCTCTAGATGTAAATATGTTTTGGATTTTTTTATATCGTTTGGTTTCTTTCCATGCTTTCACAAGCAGTTGTGTTTAATAAAATTTTTAATCTTCTGTACAAATGTCTCATTTTTATTCATGTTTCCACTCAGACACAGTTACGGCATCAAATGCATGGCGATCGTGGCAGGCCAGTCCCAAACATGTCCAGACTTGTGTTTATATCGAGGCGATCGAGGGCAGGTTGACGTAGCTCTTCATCGGAGGCAGCGGTTTAATCTTGCGTCCGAACCGGCCTCCCTTTCTCTGCCACAAGCCGCTGGAAGGCCGTTTGCCGAGCCAGCGATTGCGACCGGCCTTGCCGATCGAACGCTTGTTGTGGTCGATGTTGGACACGCGTCCCACCGTGACCATGCAAGTCTCGAGGACCTGCGGTTGCAGAGATCACAAGATCAATTTCAGAACAGGAAGTGGTTTTAACTCTGGAAGTACAGGATCCATCCTCACCTCGACCTGCTGCTTGGACGGAAGCTGCACTATCACTGCTCTGTTTGTTTTACGCAGCAGAACTCCGCTGGTACCTGAGAAGAGACGGTACCACATTACAATTAGCAGACTGGACACACTTTCAAGCAGCTACTATCTGGATCCAAATGCACAAGACATCCAGATAACAGGAGATACGATGGCATGATTTCTTTAGTCAGAAGCAACAATACGAATGTAGTAATCAGACCTTTTTTTATAAGACCTGGTTAAAGCGCTTCATAATGGCAGTAAATTAAGATCAATGCAGTTTATAATAAGATTAAAACCTACAATGGTATATTGGGTAGTGCTGTCGCCTCACAGCAGGAAGGTTCCGGGTTCGATTCCTTTCTGTGGGGAGTTTGTGTTCCCAAAACATGCAACTTGGATGAAGTGATCATTCCAAATTGTCCGTAGGTGTGAATATGTGCGCGAGTGGTTGTCTGTCTTGCCCTGCGGTGAGCTGGCGACGCGTCCAGGGTGTACCCCGCCTCTCGCCAGTAGCCAGCTGGGATAGGCTTCAGCAACACCAGTGACCCGCAAGTCGGCTAAAGGTTCGAAAGGTTCTAAATTGTTCTTGGTATCTTCATACACCAACGATGAAAAGTCAAAGTGAATCAGAGTTGATGTGTATTTTTTTTATAAATGGGGTGTTAATGTTAAAAACTAAAAATGTTTCCTGACCTCATTCTAGTTCAGATCCAGAAGACATTTTGCATGATCTTCCATATCGGACTGTGATTTTTGGTGAGTGGATTGAATGCATGTTTTACAAGACATGGAAAACCCGGATTTCTTTGTATCCAGACAGGTATCCGGATTGTCCGGATCGTTTAATGGGATTCAAGTTAGACCGGGACCCATCTTCATATTTTTTTTTCCATCATGAAACAAGAAACAATCTCCAAGAATAAGATCCACTGGATCTGATCATTACAGGAACACAGCGCAATATTCACGATTCCCTGTACTGCTCATTGGGGAGATGAAAGAACATGACCAGCAGAGGGCATTAGACTCCTGCCGAGGTACTCCATTACAGTTCTGTTTAGACAAGGAGGGTTTGCCACTCCTCAGTCGCCACCCCAGCCTCACAATCCACCTCCACAGAGATGTTTATTTCAACACGTAGAGTCGTCAATAATCAGCCTCCTCACCAGGCAGAGCATCACAGCCAGGATGACGCAAACGCCTTCTGTCCTGCTTGTAGTACTTCAGATTCACTACTACTACTACTACACATAGTGGTTGGGTTCACTCTCAAAGCTGACAGTTTTTACAAAACATTAATGTTTAGTAAAGTTTTAATACAAAAAGCTTCTGGGCAAAGCAAAGAAAAATTAATCACAAGGCCCAGGAGACAAAGACGGCTGATCAGCACTTCCATAACTAAAAGATGAAAAACTTACAAATGATATTAACTGCAGGCTAAAATACTAGATTACCTGCTGCACGGATGTACGCTGCGCCCTTTCCTGGTTGTATCTCCAGGTTGTTCACCAGAGTCCCCACAGACAGCGCTCCCAGTGGGTATGAATCCCCCTCATTGGCTGCGACTGCAAAATAAATGATCATGTTCGAACTTTGGGTTAATATTCAGATTTCCCCAAAAACTGACCCGACTCCGAGCTGGCATCGTGTGGAGGGGAGGTTCACACCCGCCATGCGTCCAATAACGGCAGACGTTTTAACGATGTCTCCCATCTGCATTTTCTCCGTCGCGATAATCCACCTTTTTCGGTAGCCTCCGGCGATGAGGGCGATGTCAGCGGACCTGTGTGAACGGCACAGATCGTCGTCAATTCTCTGGAAGGAGACGAGCTTGGCTGATCGATTAGAACGCTTGTAAAGCCAATTCCAAATCCTAATCTGGATTAGGTGTTTATCACAGGACACACAGATCTGTTGTCTCAATTGTGTGGAAAAACAGACACGCAATCCTGATCCCACCTGCAGGGGTCGTATCGCACCTTGACGACCTTCTCTTCAAAAGGCTTGCCCTCTTTGCCCTCTTCATAGCGAAGTCGTTGGAAGTCTATCATTCTGTGTCTTTGTTTATGGCCGCCACCGATGCCATGCGTCCGTATCCTTCCTGTGTAGCAGAAAGAACAATAAGATTAGCTTGTTTTCCCATCTATTGATTTATTACTATTTAATTATCGATAACAGATAGAACTCAATTCTAACCTCATCCTCCTGTAGCCTTTAAAAGCAACCTTTTACCCTCGTCTGTAATTACGCCCCGTCCTTACCTGTGTGATCTCTGCCTCCCGTCTTCTTCATGCCGATTGGTCTGACGGTGTACTTCTCCGTCTGCTTCCATAATGTACTGTTCTGTTCCAGGAAGGCTGAGGTGAGGAAGCCTCTGCACTGGGGGACTGTTCTGGGCAGAACAGTTCCCATCTTAATCTGCGCAACTGCCTGTCAACACAAAAAAACAACATCCCATAAACGGAACGTTACCACTCAGAGATTAGTTGTTATGACGACGAAGGCTGGCGTGCAGTGAGGGGTTGTGGATCCTTACCTGAGAAGAGAGCAGAGGCGTCTGGGCGAGAGTCAGGGAGCGCAGAGCTGTCGCTAGAACCGACAGCGCCATCATGCAGAGTTCTCCTGGCAGCTGAAAAGTACTTTGATTTATTTCATATATTCTGATCAGGACCTGCGTACAAATACATTAAACGTCAAGCGGAATATCGATGCTCTTTTAATATATCGTCAATGTGACCAAAAACGAATGAATCAAAAAAATAAAACGGCCAAGATATAAACAACTATTGATGTTATACCACTGCGCATAATTGGATCAGGCTCAAAGTCAGGATCAGAGATTACAACAGGTGCAGGTACGTTTCTGGAAGGGCCGACGTGTCTTGTGTCACAGATTCAGATTCATTCAAATAAATGTCACCAATCTGAGAAATTATATCCAGATGAGAGATAGATCTGGACCTGATCCTGAAATCATATCTCCGTTTGACAAGCAAACTACTGATAATACATTTATAATTTATAATTGTGGGAGAATAAAGAGTCCATAATGGGAATAAAGCTAATAAACTATAACTGAATAGTATTGTCGGATCTCCACTGGTTCTGGCTTGAAGCAGGTTTCTACATTCACTTTGTGTCAGAGACGGTTAACTGTGTTCGATATAAATCTTATTATAATTATAATAAATTGCTTTCTCGCCATAACTTTTGAATAACCGAACCAAATGACAAGACTACCGTGTGCTATCGTTAGCTTTACTAGCTGTCACGTTAATCCGGTTCAACAACTGGATTCCACCAGTTTGCTACTTCAATACAGCAAAAATAAAACGTCCCGTCGATCAATAATAACATTTACGATACAGGCAGATTAATAACAACGTCAAACCAACCCGTATTATTGATTTATCTCATTCCGTGCTCCCTTCTGATGTCCTTCACACAGTCCTGCATGCTACGGCGCGGACCGATGACGTCACCACCGCTGTGGTCGCTCTTTTCACATTACCGGTACGACCGAGTTTGTCCTGTCAACTATTTAAACGGAAACTGTGCCAACAAACAGTTACTACTTTTACTTAAGGTTAATCTTCAGGCTCCAGAATCCGCATCTAGGTGGACCAATGCCTTCTTCCATGTAAAGGTAGGAAAAAATAATATATAAAAAATTACTTTAATAAAAAATTATAATCCAATAAATCCTGGTAAAGGCGTGGCTTACCCATTCTGCATTGATTGGTTGGGTTTGCAGGGTTAGGATGAGAATGTAAAGATCGGCCAATCAGAAGCAGAGTAGGGCTTGCTTATCGTGTTTCCTTAGCAAGATGGGAAAATGTGGTTAATAAATCAATTATCATCGAGATAAGGTTTTGATAAAGTAAATATCAGCTAAACAATGCGAACATAAACAACAGATATTTAAACATCATATAATCCACTCTCCATTCCACAATTACACTGTAATTCAAATCAGAGACTGCTGCTTACATTAAGGCAAGTCTAGAAATGCTTTAAATAACTATCAAATACTATTTTATTTTTACCAATAAAAGTGATACCAATGTCATTCCAAATGAAAGGGGTGGGATCAATGGTCAAGGATTCGTGTGAAAGTGTTTCAAACTATCATGCATTAAGGATGTGTGCTTTGAAGGCCTGCAAGCATTTCTCTTTCTCGATATCTGGAGGACATTAACTTTGTTTTAATTGAATTAACTTTGTTCTAAATGCGATGAATCCTGACTGATGGCAGACAGACCTTTGCGTTCATTGTCGTCAGCGCATTATCCAATTCAATATACATGTACTATGATAGAAGTGGGTCTCACACATTACAACAATGCCTGATAGCAATAGCCTCCACTTAATATATAAATTCATTATCAATAAACATTTGGCCCTCTAACTTGTGTAATACACTGTGCTTATAGACTGCCCCAATTGTTAAATTATTATGTTACAATTCGGAGAATGAAGTTTGCATTTTACTCAAAACAATTATAGGAAATGTAATCATACAAGGTTTGAAGAGATGAAGCAGCGACGTGGGTCCAGAGAAGCAACCATGCAAGTTAAAACTGCCACTAGGTGGCGGGATAGCTCCAGCAGCCTCTTGGTAGAACAGATATCTGCATTCCACTGGTTGTGAAAGCAGTTTGAAAAGGGTGAGAAGGATCTGGTAGAGGCTGGCCAGACAGAGAGACAGAGATGGGAAGGATGTTCAGCATGTTAGAGTGATGAAGGATAGAGACGACAACGTGTTGGCAGAGCCCAGTAGTGTGCTAGATGGGAGAAGTATTTAGAGGAATTAATGAATGAGGAAAATGAGAGAGAACAAAGGGGAGTGGAGGATCAGGAAGTGACAAAGATTAGCACGAGTGAAGTTAGAAAGGCAATGAAGAGGATGAAGAATGGGAAGGCAGTTGGTCTGGATAACATACTGTGGAGGTATAGAAGCATCTAGGAGAGGTAGCCGTTGACATACAGAGCTGTGGAATAGGGGGATAAAGCTGATGAGTCATAAAGGACAGAAGTAAGTATTTGTGAGCAGCAGTATGGCTTTACGCTGTGGACGAGTACCACAAACGCAATGCTTATTGCACCTTGTTGATGGCAATCTGGGAAGCTGTCTTTCAGAATAAGCTTTAATTTTCCTGTTTATGCTTGTTAAGCAGAGTCTGCCTTGAAAGACTCAAGTTTAAGCTAGAAAACGTTATTTTTGTTAAAAGTCTGACAAAAAATAAAGCTTGTTCTGCACATCATTGTTTACAAATTAGGAACTCATAAGTTTGAGAAAATAAGGTTTTCTTTCTTATTATATGCTTATAAAGCATATAGTCTGCCTTGAGAGAACACTTTTTAAGTTGCAAAACTTTATTTTAATGATTGCACCTTACTGTTTTTACTTTAAAAATATGATGCATCACGGGCCGCATACGGCCAGGACGATGTCAAGTGAGCCGGACCATTAAAATTGTAGCATATTCAGCTATAAATAGCAAAAATGTCATGTCTTTCCTTTGTTTTAGTATAAAGAAGTACATTAGGAAAAACTTGATATTTAATTAACTATTCTTTTACAAAACATCTCATGAAACTTCTTTAGAGAAGATAAAATTTACTTTTATCATTCACATCTATACATTGCAACTGATCCCATTGATTGTACAAAGGCACAAAACTTTAACAAGCAATTGGTATTGAAAAATATAGTAATGCTATTAAATGAGACTCATAAATAAAGGGCTTTTTAAACCATTTACACGTGTGCATATAAAATCTAAATTGAATCCCTGCCTACTCCTCACAAACTAAAGAGAGTGCTATTAAATGTGTAAGGAAGAAAGTATTCACCTGTCCTGTAAACTTCAACATGTGTAAACTTCATACATGAAACATACATGCACACACAGAGTTACAAAGTGCTGTACAAGCATAGCAATGAGAGGAATGAATGAATAAATACATGCCAAAGTGACAAGACAAGAATATTAAGTGAAATACATAGCATAAAAGCATATCTATGGGTTCATTTGCTTATTTTGAAGTCGTGTGTTGTGGTGTTAGCTCGAGAGTGGACCCCGAAATGCAGAGACAAGCATAACATTGTGCAATCTGCAAGGAGCCAACGATAGGAGCAACACAGCAGAAGAGGCTGTTCAGATTATCTGCACAGATTATCTTGAATTTTCTTTTTCATCTTCATCATTGGCTTTGATAAATGTTTGACTGATTCTCGTTGGGTCACATAATCAAATAATACTTATTGTACTATTTGGGATTTATTGTAGCACTGTTAATTGTTCAGTAATGATTGCTTTGAGCATCAGTTGTGTCCATTGCTGTGACTTGCATTTCCCCATGAAATATAATATTTCATGTGCCATATATCTCCTCTGATTGTTGTGTTGCTTAATTGACATTCGATGAGTCATTCTTACTGGATTAATCACGCTTGATTGACGGGAGATTAAATGTGTGTGTTATGTCACCCGTTTCATCTTTTGGGACTATGTGTGTGTGTGTGTGTGAGTGTGTGTGTGTGAGTGCACCAATGTTTAAAATTCATCCCAAGTCATCCGATGCATTCAGTCATATTGTGTTCAGACCTCATTGGTGATTCTGATGATGCAACTCACTCAGAGGGTGCAAAGGGCTCAGCTCATGCATAACATGGAGATTTGGGTTAAATGTTTCTGTCTGTATTTCTTATTCTAGAATAGCCAGAGACTCCCCCTGATCTTTTCTTGTGCCTTACAGGATGTACATCTGTGCAGCCAAACAGTCTTTGTCAGAGTTTTGGCCATCGCTGAAGCTGCAGTCAAAGATTCTGTTTGCTGTTCTGAAAAATGCATTCTCCAGAAGATGCTCTGGTTGTTCTCAGGGTTACTTCATGCATTGCATAGATATAGCAGTTTCTGAATAATGCTGTACTGTCCTGGCAGATTGGAACGCAGCATTTGGTCACGTCGGAGTGATCCTCTCCTTGTTGTGATTTGGGTGTTTGCTCGTTTATTTTAATCGTTGGTGTTTCTTGTACTCCCTCATACTCATTCTGTTCTCCTCTCTCTCGGCAGCGGGCGTGGCAGAGGACAGATTGGCCGAGCGGAGCAGACACACCTGTCACCCGTCTTCTCATCACCAGACTGCTTCAAATTACTGCTCACCTGATCACTAGTGACCGGGTTATGCTTTGTCTCTCCTGCCTTCCCCGTGCTAGGATGATCGTCTTTTGCTCCGTGATGCCAGTCTGTCTCCTGCCGAGGTTAATTTATATCTTTTGATTCTTATTGAGACTGTCAGTTTTGATTTGGCTTTTTGTATCTCTAGTCCCGCTTTGTTGCGTTTTGGTTCTCTTCTCCCATGTTTGTGCAGGAATAAAGAAAGGCTTTTCGTCCGTAATCACTTTATTATTGCTCTCTTCGTATCTACGGGAACATCACGTACATCCATAGAAAAAGATGTCATTCGAGAGAGAGAGCTCCCGCCAGATTCACTTTACAAACTGTCGTAAACCGGAAACAGGAAGTAAACGTAAAGTGCACAAAACAGTCGCAAAATGGAACTACATTTGCATACATGTCATTTACAATAAACAATAAACAGAACTGAAATGAGAATGAGATCACATATTCCAAATCGCTTACCTTGGTTTTCTGTTGGCAGTACTATTTCTGAGTATTTTGTGTTTAACTTTATTAAAGACTTTGAACTTTTTTTTTCATCTCCATCTCTGCATTCTGGTGCAGGTGTGTGGGTGATCTGAGGCATAGTTTAATGGATGTAGAAATCAAACGGTCTGGGAAAGGTAAGGAGGCAACATCCCTGCACTCCTCAGCGACGCTCATTGCTTTATTCATTGTTCCATCTTTGCGTAAAAAGAATGGAAGAACGGGCCAAACTGCTCCTGCCTTCATTTGTGTCTTGACGGATTTTAACTTGGTTCATTTGCTTGCAGGAAAGGGGCCGCTGACCGGCGGTGGATGACAGACTAAGTACTCCTGCAAGTGTCCGAAGATAAAAGATTTAGTCGGGATGAGGTATTTCATCTCCACATTATGCCGTCTGGACTCAAGTGCAAAGAGCGCTGAAACGCATCACCATGGAAACAGTACAGCTCACAAACCAACATATGGTGAGTCACGCGGCGCTCAACATCCTGGATAATATTGGGATAAACTAAATAAAATTTTTATTAAGTAAAACGAATGCTTCATATAAAGTACGTCAGAGGCACAGTCGACATAATACAACGCAGACTCTGTCAAACTACCTTGCCAAGAATAAAAGAGAACCCCCCCCCCCCCACACATCTCAATTGCTCTTGAATCTGCAGAATTAAGGTCATTTCCTGACTTTTCATTTCTATGGAGCTGGTATGTCTCAGTAAAGTAGTGTCTAGGCAGAGATATTTCCTTTCCGTACTTACTGACTTCCTATATGTTTATCGGCACTCGTTTTTAACCAATCCTCTCTATTACACCGATACTTGTTACATGTAGAACACATTTTAAAAAGGGCAGAGAGGATCCATTCATTTTAACATTATGTAGCTCATTCAAAGCTCCCCCCCCCCCCCCCCCCCCGGCTCTAATGGCTATAATTAAAGACAGCGGCACACAGGTGACAGTTTGCTTTCATTATTCTATTATTTTTACACTGAGAGTAATGCGCTGTTGGTGACCCTGGGACCTCTGGGCTGCAGGGGCCTCCATCATATGTTGAGGGTACCCACTCCTCCTCCTAAGAGTCATCCAGCTGGAGCCGATGTACAACAATCTAGGCTGTTTGCAAAAAACAAAACCCACTGGTAATTATAATTAAGGCCAACTGGCAAATTGATAATATGACATAGTTACAGATCAGACGGAACTTTTTGCTGCTCTGTGTATGTTTTATCACACATTCCATGAAATCTTCTACACATGCAGTACATGCATACTACATACAGTTCAGCCTGCACAGACGCAAATGGTTTTGTGCCTCAACAAAGAGAAGACAAAAAATAACTTACACGGCTGATCAAACATAAGTACCTAAGGCAGTTGATGTGCATTGAATAAAGCCTTTCCAGCATTAAAGCACTCACTTTGAGCTCTGAGCAACTCTGATTTTATTGAATCGATCAAGGCTATCTGAAAACACTCAAACCCAGAAAAAAAAAGAAAAAGCTGACAAACTCATTATTCTAATGCTCTCACTTCTTGGGTCTCCAGGTTAATCAGTGAATGTCTTCTGACCACAGGATGCTGTCCCCTTACAATCCAAGGTTTGTGACCCAGGCGGCGCCGCGCAGGTTCTGCTGTCTGATGGGAGTTCTGATGATGAGCACTGTGGCATTTACACAAGCGTGATTTATGCTGCAGATGTGCACCAGCCACGCCACCCATAAAGTTACCTTCAATCACGCCTCATTTGCATTCACACGATTTGCAAATGTTGGCAATGACTCGCTTGAACCAGTGAGGCAGTCGCAGGACTCCCACTTGCATCAGGGCTTGGAAGCTGTTGGTTGCAACTCTGACAGTAATTCAACTTAATAGTTGGATTGTTTGATGTCCTCAGACACCATTTTCATATGCAATGATTTAGTTGCCCCAAATGCCGTGATATGCCCGAATGTCATACTTTTCCATTTCCTGTCAAGTGCTAATGTTTTATTTTATTTTTTATTTTACTTTTTACTTTTATTTTACTATATGTAGAAGGTAGATTTATTTGTTCTCTGCAAATGGTATGATTATATACTGTGCAGCCAAGCATTTGGTGCATCTGAAATATATATATATATTTACTTTGCAGGAGCAGTATTACTGATTAATGCAGTAGAGAATAACAACACTGCTGTCAGGTAAATTCCATAAAGCTACTTTGCTGAGAGGTAAAGACATGAAAAAAAATTATTCCCACATCAGTAGTGAAGAAATCTCAGTTTCCAGGGTTACAGAATTTACAGTTAGAGACTACTGATGCAAAAACAAAATGAAACTACAAGACATATATCTGAATACCTCCAGAAAGGTTCATTTAATGCATTAATATGTCACATATATTAAAAAAGTCTTGTTTTCACCCCTTTGCCATAAAACAAACTGCAATTTATACTGAAAAAATCTACACAATGATTCTTATTTTTCCCACCACACAAACATTTGTCAGCACTAAGAGATGCTAAAAAACACAGACTCACCCTAAGGCTCAGTAATTCAACCCTCTGCTGTGGAACTTTCATCCCCTCCTTTCACGCTCCCTAATAAATCCTGACCTAATAATAAAGCAGCACTGCTATAAAAAAAACCTTTGTGAAGTCAAAATGAGTATTTAAATTGAAATTTATGAGGACAATTACAGTGTTTGGTGTCATTTGAATGTCTTTTTGATATCACCCTTAGTATGTCTCCACAGGGAAAACGATTGCTTTGTGGGTCCCTTTATGAACCTTAAACACCAAAGGCAAGAACCCATTTGTAAGCCTTCCTGCAGAAATGAAATATTGACCTTAACTAAATGATACATATTTGCCAATAGAGAAATAAATAAGTGCTTATGGGTGCTTAACCTTGGAAATCCATGTTCCAATGTGCAGCAACGTCCTCAAGGCTTCCATGGTATGTGAGAATCGACACTATTT
This sequence comes from Brachionichthys hirsutus, assembly GCF_040956055.1. NCBI lineage: Eukaryota > Metazoa > Chordata > Actinopteri > Lophiiformes > Brachionichthyidae > Brachionichthys > Brachionichthys hirsutus. Next base: position 80,325 of record NW_027180531.1, on the reverse strand, counting down.
CCTCTGCACGATTGCAAACTCAATTTCAAGAAATATTTTGGAGAGCTTGTGGGGGGGGGGGACAAAAAAACAATTAAATGTTTTTGATCAGTATGGAGAACCACAAAACCAATGTTGTTTTTATTTTAGAGTTTGGTCGTATTTGGTTAGGATCCCTACTCATGCAAAAACCGGATGTGATCTTTATTTTGCTGCTCTGTGGCCTTTCAGCGGCTGTGCTGGAGGCCAGCAGGCTTTGACTGACACATTTAGTGGGTGGTAAAGATGTACCTGTTCACTAGAGCAAGAAATGCAGCAGGCCTTGCTGCGTTCTGTCCTTCCCCATCCTATTGATCAGAGGCAGTTAGACCATGTTGGTCCACATGAAGGGATTCAGCTTTGTGTGCACTGTGGAAGGAAACTATGGTAGCAGCTTAAAGCCTGTGGGGAGAAGTCGAATGCCTTGACAGGAAGGATTCTGAAATGCCTCTTGTCACCACACGAACAGCGACTTGTAAAAGTGAATGGCTCTATTGAGGAAGTGTCCCTTTTTATCCCCGTCTTGTGCTGAAGTTGATTAAATGAAATTGTCCCTGTCACTTGGCAGCAAGAATCAAGTATTAATTCTAACAAACCAAACGTTGCTGATATTATAGAAATATGGAAGCGGTCAGACGTTTGATGTTTGTGGACCATGGGTGCTTGCTGGCTTCATTCGATGCATGTTGGCCTGTTTAAATTGCTGAGAGGATTATTTGCTGAAGTAAAAAAAACAAATCAAGTGTTTGCAAGTTATTCACTTCCCCAAAGAGGAAAAATACAGTTCCTGGAAAGCAAACAAGGCAGGGGAGTCGTTGGGTGACAATGAGAGCACAGCTTAACCTTAATGGGGTGCTAACGACGTGTTACGGCCTGCGCATCGCAGCCCAACACTCACACATCAGAAGTCCATCCTGAGTTCTCTTTTGGTGTCTGGTCGTCAAATTGAATGCCACGGGTCATAAAGTCGTATTACATTTTGGAGAATCACCAGGGATTTCCTACTCACGGCACCAATGTGAGGGTTGTCTTGATGAGAATTGCCGTTTAATGATCATTGCTGGCTCATCAGGCTCGGGCCATCGTTATTCGTGTTTTTATTGATTTTTTTTTAGGGATTTGTAATTGTCAAAGGATGCAGCATCAGACACGTACATCACTTCCCTCTACATAAACGATGCCAACTTAGCCATTATAGTGCTGTTAGTACTTGTTCTAAAAACAACACCAGGGTTTTGATTGATTATTATTATTATTGTAACAAAAGTGGCTGAAGACGAGGCGATTATGATAATTGTCTTCAAAACGATGAATGAATAAATGAATGATAGCGGCCATTTTTTGTAGATATAGATTGGGATTTGAAGGGCATTCGCTCTGAGCAGCAGGAAGATTAAGTCCCCTAATGCAGCAAAGGCACTGGTGGTGGCGGCGGCTGATGAATCTTCTTAGACCGATGAGGATAAAGTGGCTGAAGAGAGGATGAGGTTGCCGATGACCAGGCGGAATGACGGCAGAAAGTTATAATATGATGGTGTGAGAAATTCACGACAGTCTTTATATGCATGTTTGCAATGCATAGCTGCGAAGAGCCACAATCATAGTTGAAGATGTGGACATTCTAAGAGTATGACCCAATGCACTGTATTTATGTGAATAGACAAGTGAAATAAACTAAAATGAGTGCATTTGTCAGGCCTGAATAAATCACGTGAGAGCCGGTGGAATCCTAGGAAAAGTGTCCATAACTATAGCCTCTTCATGAAAACCAATCAGCAGATCCATGAAACAGAAATCAATCAATTAAACAATTAAAGTCACACCTACAATCTCATGATTAGTTTTTTCACAGTACAATAAACCAGTGGCAGTAATTAACTGGAGAAAGACGTATTGTTCAGACCTGATGATGTGTCACCAAGTATCTCGTTTACTTTCTGCTTCAGATGCGAGGGGAATGAGGTGTGTGACACAAACACAGCAAGGGAGGCGCAAAACACACGCACACACACACACACACACACACACAACACAGGCATAAAATACAAATGGAAACAGGCTGGTATTAATGAGCAGCATGTTCCACTCTGTGTGTGTGTGTGTGCGCTGGAGTTTACCATGCATCACTTGGCCACATCACAAAACCTCTCAGAAATGTCAGTAGAATCAATGACCTTTCAAAAACAACCAGCATGCTGGACACAAAGCCATTCATTCATTCATTCATTCATTCATCAGCTATATTGTACATCTTCTGCCATGTTTTTCATCCTGCCATTCAAACTAGACAATACTGAACAAGTTATTGTCTCAAAGGCACGTTTGGACAAACTATTTCCAAGGGTGACAAGTCTATTAAGACTTCATTTGCTTTCCATGAAATGTTCTGGGCAAAGGTTTTTCAATCATTCACTGTATTTTTTTTCGTTTCCAGGGCATTATAAAAGTTTTTTTCAGGGCTACTGATGGAAAAAAAAACCAAAACACAGTATTTAACCAACAACCTTGGATGGAAAATCGTAGTTGTTGTTTATCAGCTCTTTTGACTTTCTTTGTTACAGCTTTAAATCTCGTTAAAAATGGGAAAAATCTGTAAATTAACCTGCAATTAAAATATGAGTGCCGGTTATTGATTAATTCTGGGCCAATGGGATACATCGGTGTTAAATATTCCAACTTCATGTACCATTTAGCTATAGTCAGAGGATTATGCTGGTCTTCCCATCACATTCTACTCTAAAGCAGAATGCAATAAAACAATAATAATTGTTTGTTTTACTGGGACATTGCACCTTTATATAAGCTTAATGTACAGTATAAACAGACAAACATGCCAGTATGAACAAAAGAACAGTAAAAATAAAAGTAAAGAAATCCTTCCTTCAGTACATGGAGGGCAAAACAACAGTGTTTTACAGGAGTTTAGCATATAGACAACAAACACTCAGCAGAGACAGAAGAGTTCAAGTGAAGCAAAACTGGATATTAAGTATGTAGAAAGTGCATTTCTATTTAAGTTGTTGAGACGCTGTTAAAATATGAGTGGGTATATTTTTCATGTAGTGCAAACGCTGACTGTTGACTCCTGGAGAAAGAACGGCATGTTTTCTGCAGACGTATTCCTGCGGGAGGCTCGGGCTAAGCAAATGTGACTCCAGGCAGTTGGAGAGGCAAAGGACAGGATGCTTAATTTCCGTTAGGTGAAGTTTGAGGGGATTCCAAAAATAGTAAAGTAGTAGAGTGGGCAGGTTGCAAAATGTATGCCCAAGGCTTTTAACATGATCTTTACATTTTTTTTCACCTGCGAAATCCAGTGAGTTTTGAACATGACCAGAGGTATGTGCTGGATGAGTATCTATCACAAGCCTCACAAAGGTCAAGAAGGGTGCTTTGCTAAATTTGATGAATTAATCGGCGTCTTTACAGGTGGAAAATAAAGTGATGACGATGATATGCTCTATTTTTTTTTTTTTGAATTTGCTGTCATGAGAAATAAGGTAGGCAAATTGGGGAGAACATTCTAATTTGCTCTGGCTCACGTGGCTCAGACGCCACTAATTGATTTCCGTGGCATCCTCTGAAAGAAGAGCTATGAAGGTATTCTCTCTGCGTCGCACGTTCACTTGTTCTCACCAACAGCACACGAGATCTGTCATTGAGTTGTCCCGTATTCTCGCTCGCATCTCATCAATCATGTAAAGAAATATGAATTAATGATGGCTATTGCGGCGTATATAAAATGAATTCAAACGCCACGGTGGGCTAAGTCGAAGGGGTTAAAACATTGACGACGCGCACACAGTACTTTGCACAGGCCTTGACGGATTTATTCTGCTCCAGCTCGCAGAGATAGCAGATTGAGGACTTACGTTGGCTGTTGTATCGGTTGACGGTAAATACCTCATTGAGCCAGTGCAATCCGTCATTGTTCCCGTCGCGTCTATCCTGCGTTTTAATGCGGTCAACAAAAGGTTTCTCCTCACGCTCACCCCACCACCATAACAAGGCCACACACACTAACACAGCACAGGTGCGCACACAAATAAAGCCTCCACTCCAGCTGTGCCACGCCCCAATCACCGTGGCGTGGATGCGCACACACCCAGCGCGCGCACATTGGCTCTTACATTCCGGCCCCTAATTATTAAGCGATAATAATTACCCATCACCATTAACTTACAGAAGAAAGAAAAAAGACATATACCAAGGGCACAAAGTGACACATAATAAGGCTGTCAGAGTCCAGTCAATAGAAATGTCCATACGGCCTCCAGAACTCTTCCTGTAATCCATGGGTACGAGGGTGCCATTTTATCCACAAGTATCATGACGTCCTCGGGAACGAAGTCCCTTTGAGCACTGTGCCATTTCTGTTGCTCTTATAATCCCCTCTGAGGGGACCATTCACCGTCCATCCCAGGATAGTCTTGGTAGCATAAGGGCCTCCATTCACTCCACGGACCACCTCCCAGGGCTCCAGCGCCTGAGGTACGTTGGTGCCAATGAGTAGATCCACATCCGCATTGAACTCTGCAGGTATCTGTATGTGCTTCAGATGCGGCCAGCGTTCGAGGTCTTTTGCTTGTGGAATATTTCCTCGGTGGACAGGCATGCTCTTCTGTGTGAAGATCTCAGGCAAATCACAAAAGTGGTTGGATTCCAGGTCGGCTACTTCCAAATCCACTAACATGTCGCTGTCCACAACTTCCTCTTGCCCCATTGTTTTGAGGAGAATCTCTGTCTTCCTTCCGGTGAGGTTAAGCCGGTTCATGAGACGTTCAGTGCAAAACGAAGCAGTGCTTCCCGGATCCAAGAACGCATAAGTGACCAGAGTCTCATGTCCTCTCTTGCTCTTCACCTGCACAGGCAGGATAGACAGCGCGCAGTCCTGTTTGCCGGCCCCAGTTAAGCCACTGGACTGAACAGACACCCCAGCACCTACTCTGGCCCCTTCGTAGCCACCATTAGTCTGCGTAGAACTTGTTTGCATTGATTTGGACTGGACATGCAACAATGTGGGGTGTTTCAGATTGCATATTCCACACGTCAAACGTTTTCTGCAATCTCTGCTCATGTGCCCAATGCACAGACAGCCAAAACACATCCTGTTTTCCTTCAAAAAAGACATCTTTTCCTCTTGCGTCCTTTTATCCAACAGAAGGCAAACATCCAAATTATGTCCAGCACCACAATACAAGCATGCCCTTTCAGGTACCGGTAAGTTCTTTTCTCTTCTGTTTACAGACTCCACTTTCCTTTCAACAGGTGCTACAGTGATGGCAAAACTACTACCTCGAGGGTTTGTATCAGACCGGGATGTTACAGGCGAATCTTGAATATCCCCAAAGACAGGGTCACTTGCGATCTTAACTTGCCTCTCAATAAACTCCACAATGTCATGAAAGGTTGCTCTACGATGGAACCTTCCCTGCAGGTCACAGGCCTCACTTCTCCATTGATCTCGCAATTTATGGGGAAGCTTTTTCATAATAATTTGCATATTGGTGGGCACATTTAGGTCACCCACAGATTCTCCCATAGTGTTACAACACTCTCGCAGCAATAGACTGTAGGCTTGTAATGCCTTGAGATCTTCACCCTTTAAAAGAGGCCACGAGAGCACCTTGTCCATGTAAGCTGACGCTACTTTAAATGGATCTCCAAAATGTTCTTGTAACAGAGCCTTTGCGTTATTGTATCCATAAGCAGGTGGCAGGTGCTGGCAGCTTCGGACCAAATCCCGGGGCTGACCTCTGGTATACTGCTCAAGGTAGTACAAACGGTCCTTGTGACTCGGAGTTCTGTCTTCAATGTTGTGCTCGAAGGCTCTTATGAAGGTTTGATATTGCAGTGGATCTCCATCGAAAACGTGTAGATCAAGGTTAGGCAAAAGGAAAAGTGACTGTTGCTGAACCATTAAGGATGTGATTTCATTCTGCTTCGCTGTTCGCTGTTGTAGGTGCGGTTAGATCACACTGGATGGAAGCAACAGGGTGAAATGCATCTGCCGGTAATGCTTGCAGGCCGGCCCCAGACACAACAGAACAAGGCTCAGTTTGGTGACTTGTTTTAGGTTTCACAGCAGCACAACCTAAAGACACAGTGTCCTCCATCCCCGATGGCTGGGTGGGGAATGCAGGCACAAACGTTGCAGCATCCGTACTTAACTTGATGTCTGTGTTCTTATTCAAATAAGAGTTCATCCCATCTGATTTAACAGAAACATGAGAACCTTCTGAGGCCCTTAACACGTTCACTTTAGCTATAGCAGCAACCAGTTCCATGTTCAAATCCATTGCCTCCATTCTCCTCTTTAACTGCTCCTGTCGTTCCTGCATAGCATGCTTCTCTTTCAGTAGCTTCTGGCAAGCCATCAGAGCGGCGGTCTCAGCCTCTGCTATTAATCTGATTGACGCAATGCTGGACACAGCAGACCTGCTGCTTATGGTGCTGCTCCTTTCATCAGCTTCATCTACATCCGATCTGGTGTCCTGTTCTGGATCCATATTTAATTCACAAAATAACCAATAAATTACAAAATCTGCAGTGCACACAAAAAGCACAGCGCCTTATTTTCCTGAATTATATTCCTTTTATCCACGGGACCATTAAACCCCGCCCTCCTGATCACGCAGAGTTGTGGATAAACATCCAACGTCCCAGAACAAACAGCGCTTCACCGTCAACAGCTTCAAAAACTTTTTTGTTGACAAAATATTGCGGCGTATATAAAATGAATTCAAACGCCACGGTGGGCTAAGTCGAAGGGGTTAAAACATTGACGACGCGCACGCAGTACTTTGCACAGGCCTTGACGGATTTATTCTGCTCCAGCTCGCAGAGATAGCAGATTGAGGACTTACGTTGGCTGTTGTATCGGTTGACGGTAAATACCTCATTGAGCCAGTGCAATCCGTCGTTGTTCCCGTCGCGTCTATCCTGCGTTTTAATGTGGTCAACAAAAAGTTTCTCCTCACGCTCACCCCACCACCATAACAAGGCCACACACACTAACACAGCACAGGTGCGCACACAAATAAAGCCTCCACTCCAGCTGTGCCACGCCCCAATCACCGTGGCGTGGATGCGCACACACCCAGCATGCGCACGCACCCAGCGCGCGCACACACCCAGCGCGCGCACACACCCAGCGTGCGCACATCGGCTCTTACAATGGCATTTAAATTGCCATCGTTCTTTATTAGCTGTGGTAACGAGAGTGTGAAAACCGAGCCTCGTGGATTTTGATCTGATAACTAGGGCGAATATAACCTTGTGATTTGCATCTCTTCGGGTTTTAAAGCATGTTGAGGCAGACTGATTGCACTTAGCAGCTGAACTATCCCCCCCCCCCCCATCAGTTTCACCAATAACAGATACAAAAGAACTCACATAACGGATCAAGGAAAGTTCCTTTCAGGATTGGATGCGTCTTCCATAAACTCTTAGGATAAAGCTGTGCAGCCTTTTTCAGCATTCTACTTGCATGACAGGACACTTAACCTCACATCTCCAACCAGGGGACTAAAAGTGACCCTCCGTATCCCCTGGACTCTCAACACTGTCACAGCATTTATCTCTCTGTGCAGTGAGCAGGACAGTGAAGGATTCAAGAGGGCAGCTCTCAATCTGTCAGAGTTCCAGAAGCTCTTTGAAAAAGACTCCTCCATCAAGGTGCTTTGGGTCCGAAGCCTTGCTAACATGTCAATGCTGGATGGCTATGATGATCTCGAACCAGCAAGACGTCGCATTAAAAAAAACGACAGAATTGTGTGTAGGGTTGTTTTTCTTTCTCTCCAACAGCACCGACCGATCGTGGCACGGACTCTACAAGATCTACATCCCACAGATGCTTGATTGGATTGAGATCTGGGTGATTCGGAGGCCAAGTCTTGAACCGACCTTGAACTTATGATCCTCAATACATTTGGTGCCATTGCTCTGTGGTCCAATTTTGACGCGTACAAGTCCAATGCAAGTGACTCTGGTGGTGAGCAAGGATCAACAGGACGCTGACCAGTCTGCGGCTACACAGCCCCGAGACATGGCAACCCGGGATGCTCTTTGTGCTCAGACGCCTTTCTATCAGAACAGCGTTAACCTTTCCAACGCCTTGTGCCACAGTGACTCACCTGTCGGGTCAGCCGTGTCAATCAGACTGTGGGATACGCACACGCATCGGTGAGTCACAGGCACCACTGACCCCGGTACCAGCTCACCAGTTTCATTAAAGAACTTTTAGAAGGAACTGACCCTGACAGGACTCACGGTTTTGGTTCTGGTTCAGTCATCTAGCCATCCTTCATTGGATAAAATGCTCACTCACCTTCTAAGAGATGATATAGTGAGACCATCACTGTCATCCGCCGCTATAAGCAGCACAGATGACATAATAGTCTTAATAACTGCCTTTGACACATCCGTAAACACATACGTATGTTGATCACAGACAGTTTCGGGGCAGAAACAGCAGCAAAGAGAGTCTCGCTGTGACTTAGACCTCTGAACGCTTCACCCTGCAGGCAGCACCAACCCGACATTTATCAAACATTCATAGCTGCACAGCTATTTGCGTGAGCGCAGGACTTGCAATCAATTCTGGGCTGTTATAGGGGTTTACCAACTAGAGGTCTGTCAATAATTTCTACTTAAGATTCACAGTGGATTTCACTTGCATGCATCAACCTCCTGCACCCAGATTAGACTGCAGGATAAGGTGCAAGCGATAGCTGATGATCTATTTCTCTGCTGTCGGCTCTGTCTGACTCCACCGTCTACGCGGCCATTTATTTACTTAATATTTGCCGCCTACGCCACATCCAATCACTCTCTTGTGATTGATGACATTAGCAGGGGCGTTTCTAGGACAACGGGTTGAGAATATTAAGGCCATTGTCTCAGACATCCCTAATTGAAAATATTTTTTATTTCCTCTGGCACATTATTTAAATTTAAACCATGCATCTTCAAAAATGAAATATTTGAATGTTTATCTCAAAGTTGTTGCTAACATTCAAGGCATTAAAAAAAAAAGGTAAAAATGGAGCAGTTCTTGGAAATGGCACGGCACACATATATTTTAGTTGCTTCTTTTATGCCATAAAAGTTTTCTCTTATTTGAATATTGCAAAAACAGAAGCTCGACTGATACAAGCCATTCCCTGCAGGCGCCATTAAAAATGTCACGCGAGTTGAGTTAGGAGAAACGTCAACAACTTTTTATTTATTTTTATCATTCATAACTTCTCGGACTCTACTAACCTTTAGCTTAATCCTCCTCTGTGTAGATTTAAATCAGAAACGGTTGTTTTCACTGTCTTAGGATCGTATAGCAGTCGTGTGATTCTGAATGTGTGTGTGTGTGTGTGTGTGTGTGCGTGTTCCTTTTTTTTTTTTACCTTTTTAATAAAGAATATGTTTGTAAATCCATGACTGAATAGCTGTTGGCATCGAGTTTAGAGAACTTTCTCCTTCCTCTTTTTCCCGGGTTTTCACATTCGAGGTTGCCACATCGGCTTGACTGTCTCCATCGAGCATTTTGATGTGGATAATCCACGTTCATTGGTGCTTTGGCCCGACACCAGGATTCACGGGCTTGCTCACCGTGATGGCAACGCTGCATTTTCTGCAATGTTTTCTGATTGTTCCGATCTCCATATGTTCTTAGTGGGGGATCAGGCAGCTATTTCCACAGCCATAGACATTGCCTGGGGCAACGGCTACGGACAGTCCATTCAGTGCTGCAGCATTGTAAGCCATGTAAATAGCTTTAATTGTGCTGCCTCTGAGTCAAATATGCTAATTTATATTCTCACTTTTTTTTTTCGCTGCCTCTGTTCTGTATATTCATAATAATCAGGCATTAATGCATTGTGTGGCACAATTAAATGGTGATTGTTTCTTTAACATCCATCGGCTAATTTTAGACAAATAGACAACAGGAAAATATGACACAAACCACTTCAGTGCAGATTACCTCATTGTCTGTGTCCACTGACGCGGTCAGCCTGAAACCTTGGGAGTAGCTTTATAGCTTAGCGAGGTCTGACCAGGGACAGTCATTCTGAAGAGCATCTAAACGCACGCGCACGCACGCGCACGCACACACACACACACACACACACCCCTGAGGGTTTCAAGAGGGCAAGTTTGTGTTTATCCAAACTGTTCTCAAAAGTGCAACGTGATCGGCTTTAAAATGCTGCAGGAACTAATAATGGATTCAGACGCTCCTTGCAGTTATTGTTAATGCAGTAAACCCAGTAAACGTAGCGGAGGAGTCACGTTTACATCAAGGCAAGTCATTCATTCACAGAAATAATCTGCAATAATCCCAGTCCTTCTGCGACGGAGCACCGTCCTCCTGGCTGGGCGGCTCCCTCAGCAGAGGCTTGGAGCAAAACCAACTATACGTATGAGCATTAGCTCATATCTCCATATTGTAACAGCATTTTAAGTACTGATGCTAATTCAGAAGAGGCTGACATATACCTGGGCTGTAGTATCTTGACTTTTGCTGATGAACATTTTGCTTCTAAAACAGGATAATTAGGTGGCACAGATCTGGTTATTCTTCTAGATGTGAATCTCTAATAATGGTTAAGATTTTTTCCTTTTTGCAGGTTGCTTTATTGTGATAATAACTGTAAGTGCACCATCAGACATGTCTTTGTTCTTTGAGCATGTCACAATTCTACAGGGAAATTCGCCGAAGAATTGTTCCCGTTTTTCCCTTGGAGATCAAAAAAATAAAATTGAACAAGGCCTATTCTTTTGAGTTGGGCTTTTAATTAGCAGAGAGGGTCAGTCTGGCTGTCATGAGTTATTCCCAATGATAAACTCTCAACTAAAACTGTATCATTATCCCGTGCGAATTTCCTACTGTCCTCTGCTGAAGTGCCAGCAAAAAAATAAAAAAATAAATTCAGCTGCTGCAGAATTTTTTGGGGATCAGGGTTTTGTTCTTCCATACTTTTTGGAATACATCTCAGGAGATGCACTGTGTGCCTGCAATGCATATTCCATTTGCAACATCTAATAAGGTCTATTTGTGCAGAGCCTTTAAAATAGACACTCTGACTTTATGTGTGAATAACAGGAGGCTGGAGAGCATAGAGGGATTTCTGCAGAATGAGGCGTCCTAGGCATCACCTTTGCAGCACGGTGCCTCTATCCAGCACATGCACCCTACTCATTTTATGCTGCCTGTTTTGAAAAGCTCTATAAATATGCGGAGCAGCCATGATAAAATTCCTGTCTCAGGAACTGCAAGGTAAGACGAGCCATGGAGCCAACCCGAGATGACGACAAACCTCCACTGATTTGCACTTTCGCTCAAGCCAGAGGGAGCAAACGGGCTCTTTCCTTAAACGTGCGAGCATTACTGTACACCGGACAACATGGACAGCTTGACAGAACGATATATACTCACCCATCCTATTGCATCGTCTAGACTGTCACACAAATGTCCCCCCCTTTTCTCTTTCAATATTCAGATATAATATCCTCTATAATGGCCTTCTGCTGTCTGAGAGGTCTGCAGAACGGCACTTAGATAAATGTAGAAAACGCATCCGAGTAACATTACTCCAGTCAAACGCACGTTAGGATTTAGTTTTTTTGGACACATACAGGTCTGAAACACAAGCCCACGTTTCACACTACTCTACTGTAAACACAATACTGCTATTCATGGGTTTCCTCCAAAATACAGGGGCACGCCATCTTTCCTTGTATAACCGGATGAGCCACACTTGCATCCTTGAAACTCATTTACGGCTGTGCATCAGGTTTTGTAGTTGGTTTACGCGTCAATGAATTTACACACTAGTTTCAGCAGCATTGTAGTGACCCCCCCCCTCAGGCAGGCATCTCTCCTTCCATCTAGTCAATGGAAAGCACATCACAGACTCGCCTTCGTATTGCAGTGCCACAAATGAGCTATAATGACTTCTAGAAATAAAGCCTACATTTCAACTGAACGCCGATGAAGAGGTGTCACTTTCTCTGAATGTCCCCCAGCCACGATGCTTCTCGACATCCCCTGAGGAATGCCTCTGCATGCTGCTGCTGTGCAGACTCCCTAAATTAAAGTGCACGTGTACTAATCTCCTGGAATACGCTGTGCCATGAAACACAGTGATCTTTGCTGCGTGAGTCGCTGGTCCTCATGAAATCGGGGATTAGACCAGAGAGAAGTGTGTGACATGACTGAAGTTACTGTGAAGACATGCAGGATACACAGTCGACTGTGTATAGATGCCTATCATGTAGCCGCTGATCTTAATGCTAGGTGAAATTCTGTGAGCAATTCATTTTCACTCTTAATTAAAATGGTATTCAAATTTTTACCAGTACACTTGATTCAAACTTTAGAAAATCACGTTTAGTTCTGCAGCAGTCTATTTGAATCTTAATGGTAGCAGAGCACAAGCCAAGGTTCACAAGCCTCCGTTCCAATTGGCTGAAAACACAGGAGGGTGCAATGCAATCCAGAAAACGTTGTGTTTTTCTGCCTATTAGAATTGTGCTGTGCTTTTTATTTATTTATTTTTAATCTGAAGCAGATGCATCAGAGAAAGTGTCTATTAAAAAATAAAGGCATGGACCATTTTTGCAGTTTCCCCTCAAATGTGAAGCAAATCACGGTTTAAGAGTGACCAAAAAAAAGATGACATTCTGGAGGTTTTAATCTCTTGTTTTTTGAACGCTACTCCACTCGAGCAACTCAGCGCTCATTGTACATAATTACATTCAAATAGTGCAGAGATCTTACTGCAGTTTAAAGTCTTACTTCACGCATTCTCAGCTGAATGAGGTTGATTTGTAGACTGTACAGTTTCTCTGATGAAGCTCCACTCAGCCTCCAACAATATGGTCCTGCTCTAATTACTTGCTGTAGCCAAGGTCAGCTGCTGAAAGGAGATGCAGGCCTGGGAATCGCTGTGCTTTCCTTCTCTGATTAAAAAAAGAAAGCATCTGTGCAGCGCCTGGAGTGGAAGCTTCACAGATTTTAATACGGAACAATGACTGTTCAACTACGCCAATGCAGTAGATATCGAGATTGCATCTCAACCGGATTATTGCCAGCGATTTCTTGCAGTCATTTGATTTTTACATTCCCTCCTTTGCAACACCGATAATAAAGCCATAATCCACCTTTCAGAGCCATCTCACTCGTGTTTGCTTGATGTTACATAATAAAATATGCCTCAGCAACCGCCACTCTACCGAATAATCAAATTACATGCTCAACTAAGAGTCGATAGCTTATCACTACAGCCTGTTTTTACCAAACTCTGAAAAAAAATGAACAGATTTCACATTTAATGATGATTGAGAATAAACTCTTCCCTGGTCCTGCAAAGGCTACGCAGGACCGAGAATGACGAGACTGTGAACCTTGTCACATTATTTTTCAAAATGTATTTCTAAAATCATCCTGTAATTTAAAATTACAGTATCTACTGTATCTTATAAAAAATAAAGACATTACTGCAGTTCGTATTTAATGTATTTAGGGATACTGTACAGAAAATTGTTTCTGTAATACCATCACTAATAGGATAAATGAACTGTATTTATTTTAACTGCTTTATATCACAAGGTGTTTCCACACTGAGGCTATGAAGACACCATCTACTGGTCTGGAGCGATAGCCAATGACACACTAATGTGACGTTTAGTCTGCAGCACAGGGGTTTAACCTCAGACCACTCCAATAGCTGCGTGAATACTCGACCTCTTGAGCGACGCCCAACCCCTCAAGAAGACAAAACTACAACACTACTATTAATATAACAGTAATAGAAATAATACTACGAGTAAATAAGCACTGATAACATTTTCTTTGACAATAATAACTGCATGCTACTTCCTAACATTTTGACATTTGAAGGGAAAAATTGGAGTCCAAGTAATGTGGATTCCACTTTCCAGGAATACTTTTTGTAATATGGATAGCCAGGAACTTCTATCATCGCAGAATAATAGCAAAAAGACATGAAAATCATCCCAGTTCAAAAGGTGTATATGTATGTAAAGTTGCTTGGCTGCTTCGGTATGGCAACCATTGATTTACGCTGTTTGGATATTTCGTGCCAGCAGGAATTGATGACGAAATGAAGTAACAATTTCCTCTGTGAACTGCAATGTTGATGCAATCTTTGAGTACCTGCTTGGCGCTCGTCGACCTACAATGTAGGTGCTACTAAAAAGTAGTACCAGGCACAAGGAAATGGTGAGCCGAGTGGAGTGCAGCAGGGTCGATACATGCGTGCTACTCTGGAGGTTTACTCATCAAGGCATCCGTGCACATCTGTGTCAAAAGGCTATTGAGAGCAGGTTGTTGTGTGTCTCTTTCATCTGACAATGTCATTTTCCATTCTTTTCCATCACCTTCCCACAATGCTTTGCTGTCCACAGTCAAGAATACGGTACATTCCTGGCATTCATGCCGTTATCCATCACACGTTGTCCCAGATTGCATTGTAGTGTAGAGCATATCACAGTATGATTTTGTTTTCTATTATTTCACTGAAACAATATCTGACAAATATTATTACACCATAAACACACTTTGACCCAAAAGCATGCACTTGCCCCCAGACCAAGGTCGATTAGACCTCGCTTTGCTTCTCGGCTGCAGCCAACAAATCTCCTCTCCTTAGCCAGAAATATTTTCTCTCTCCTGTGAGTCCATGTGCTTTGAAAAGCAACTGGATAGCAGAGTCCAAACCCCTCCAGGCAGATCTTGTCTCCTGAGAGTGCTGCATAAAGCCTCTGCACTTGTGCAAAGGACCTCATCATGCACCACTGATAGCGAACGTCAACAGGAGCCCAAAGCAGCAGCTCAGAATATACTTAAGCATGTCGAAGGAGCAAAGAGGGGCCAAGAGGACGTTCATTAGTGCCAGTTGGAAGAATAGGTACGACATCATCATCATCATCATCATCAGTCTGGGCCTTTAACATGATATACATCAAAGGTTCATTCACTGCTAAGGTAGTATCTAAGAATGAAGTCAGATCTTCAGCTGAATGCCCTCGTTCCTCTCACAGGGTCATTCTGCATCGTCTGTAGGAGGCGGGAAGATTGAAGTGAAAAGAGCCTCCCAGAAGGACGGTCGGCTCTCAGCATCGTTTAGTTCTTCCATGACTGGACTCTGATGGCATTGAATGAACCCTCTCGAGTTTACGACTCATTTAATTCTGTCTGTTCAATGAAGTTTGTGTTTTTGCTGAAATCTGACATTTCTGGAATCCACAAACACGCCGTCCCGGGTATATCTGAGGACCGGAGAGTTCGGATCTCTTCTCAACTCTGACGGAGTTTGTGACAAACAATATGATGACGCTGTCCCTATATGGGAACAGATGATTCATCGGCGCTGGAGAGACATCTGCCCAGATTAGACGAAACAGGTGGGAATATTGGCAACGGGTCACTCAGACATGCTGATGTATCAATATGATTAATTCACAAGATGATCAATGATTTCCTCAACGCCCTCTTACACAGTGGAATCTGTCCTAAACTAAAGCAAAGACGTGTTAAAATATTTTTTTAATAGGGTTTTGGTGACTTTTCATCAACCCAAAAACGTTTTTTTGTTATTTACAGTAAGAGACAGCCACCATCGCTCGATGTTGACCGGGAGCAGACAGCCGAGCTGCTACGTCTGCAGCTCGGCTGGGTTTGGGCTCATTAAACAGAAGACACTGGATGCTTTCGTGCCGAGGCAGACGTCTTTATCTCGGCTCCCCGGTTTGTTTGTTTACTTGTATTCGTTGATTTAATCCAGAGAGGAGATAGCAGAGAGAGAGCCTGCGTGATTGCTCACGGCCTGGATTATTTTCCCAATTTGAACTCTCTAACTGTTAACATATTCATTGTTACCATTTTGAGCACTGCAGAGAAAAGCCAAACTCCTTTGAGCAAATGAAAGGCTGTATTTTCCTTATCAGATGAATGGCAGCTTTAATCAGGCGCGTGTGTGTGTGTGTGTACCGGTGTCTATTAAGGAATCCTGTGAGGTTTTATATGAATTGCGCATGCATTCATTCTTTGCAACAGAGAAGGGAACCCATATTGAAATATCTCACCTCAGTGGAAGAGCACTTTGATCCTGAACTGGAAAATGTTTGTTTTTTGTTTTGACAGAAGTACGGTTCTAAAAATTGTTACTAAAACCAAAAATTGATGGGAAACATTTTGCAGGAGCGTATTTCCCCTAAAAAAAAGTTACATTTAACAAATGTGTATTTTCATTTCATTTCCCTGTGTTCTTAAAATGCATGTTTGTTTTGCAGGAAACTACAGCGCCTTCACAGTGTTTTCCTGAAACATCAGTTAATCTAAGCCTGAAGCAAATAAACATCCATCCGTCCGTCCATCCATCCATCCGTCCGTCCATCCAACCATTTTCTTAAAGACAATCGTCTCATCTACCGCCGGGTTTTCCGCTTTGCGGGTCACGGGACTTGCTGGACCCTATCCCAGCTTGCTATGGGTGAGAGACAGAGAACACCCCGGATGCGTCGCCAGTGCATTGCGCGGGGCCATTGTGAGGCAACACCGCTAACCACTACGCCACCGTGCTGCCCGGAAATAAACTGCTGAGAGTATCAGAAGTTGGATTTGAATTATGATGTTGACGGATGGTCAGCTTTAACATTTAACATTTAACATTGCGGCTTGATTTGACAGTAATTTTTATTTAAACTAAGAGTTGTTATCAGATGGCAAAATGCCACTCTCACGCTTTTATGTCAGAGTGATCATTATTACATTTACCATGATTTGACATGCTTCTGCAGCATCTAAACTATAATTATTTTTCGTTCCTAAACTATTGAGCAAATTGATGATTAGGCGAGGTGAGGATGTTTGCGTTGTTTCCTCAATTCACTTCTGTTCCTCCACCACAGCTCACAGTAAGAAATCAAATGCACACCATTTTCATAATATTGACCTGTTGTCTGCTAAATGTGTCTTTAACCCATTTGTCAGATGTAAAACTTTCATCCTCACCCGATTGGGAACATCTTTGTGCAGCATGCTTGCATCAATGCAAGGGTTAAGCATAAATTTAAATAAAGCTGTGTGTTGTTTCTGCCACTTAACCACATGATCAAGACATAAATGCCGCCCAGAGCTGTCTGTGGAAATAAAGCATGTAATTTTCATTGTCAGAATTTGCAGACAAATCTGAGGGGAGCTGATTTATGGTTATTTAAAGACAGAGGATTGACTTGAGAAATAACAGTCAGCGAATGGGAAAATGTCAGGTTGGTGATTTTAGTTTACATTTTTAATAGGATCGTCTGTCTCAATACAAATGAACAGTGACAGGATGTCAGGTTTTTATTGACCAGTTGACCTTTAAGCCATTAGAGGATTCCCTGCCGCATCCAATCAGGGCCCCTGCAAACAAATCTTGTAGTGCATTCTCAAAACAGTCCACTCCCTCCCTCCGCTTGCGGCGCTGCCAGCAATACTAAATATAAAGTATTACTGTCAACAACATGCCTGCACAGCCTCTCAAGGGCAAAGACAAAAATTTGAATAAGGACAATTCACCCTAAATGCTGCAGGGCTTCAGGGACCTGAAACCCAGGACACGTTCCTGTGGAAGACTGTTGTTTGACAAGAGAGACAGATTATTGGGAACCACGAGTTCTAGACCTCAATGACTGTGTCAAAGATGAAATTCAACTTGGCAGAAAGGGAAAAACAGGAGCCAAGTTTGTAATCTGTTCGTCTCAGGACTGAATTTGTCGATGTCTTGATGATGTGGCGCCATCCTGCAGCTTCACTGAACATTCTGCAGCATCGGTCTTCCCACCGACGACACATTCTAACATGCTAACGCTGTGAAAAACTCATTCAGGGACGTTATTTTGTCCAATAAGTCAAATCATCCCAAATGCTGATCAGTGACTTTTAAAATGAGACTTCAATCTAATTCTATTATTAATTCAGTTTCAGACTGGCTGATAGACAGATATCTTAAGGCAATGACTTACAGCATGTGGAGAGCAACTCGTATTCTGAACCTACTTCGCAGCTGCAAAAGCCTTTGTCTGCAAGATTTGAATGTCCCTTCTGAATAGAAACATTTCTGCTGCATTAATTATCTCAAAAGATGCAAACAAGTCCTTTTGTGAAAAACATCAAGGAGGAAAACAAAGCAGGGATCTTTAAGGTTATACAGAATATTGATTTGCATGCTCTGACCATCACACATTGCATCCCTTCCGGCAGTGAACCAAGCAAACAGCATGAGCAGCCTTTGTGGTTGGTTATATTATAACAAAAACAGACATCAGCAGCTGAATTAAAATTGCAGGGAAAATTCCTGCATGAGAATATGACCATATTCTAATTAAGAAATAAATACAATGGCAAATAATTTATAAATATATATATATATATATTGAGTGTTTAAAATGCAAATGTTGCATATATAAATACAGCAAAAATAATTAACGTCTCATCTGCAGCTGCTTTTTGGGTGTTGTTGGAGCGTATCCAAGCTGGCTATGGGTGACAGGAGGGGTACGCCCTGAATGCGTCACCAGTCCATCGCAGGGTCACACAGAGAAAGACAACCACTCACCGGAAACCGGGGAACCCAGAGAAAACCCACACGGACACGGGGAGAACATGCAACATGCAAACGCCGTACAGATATGATTCCAACCCGGTACCTTCTTGCTTGCTTATTAAACCACCACATGACCAATAATGATTAATTACTAATTAAAAGGAGAATAAATAAAGCAATAGTCTGAATAAAAAGGGAAGTACAGTAGTTGGCCGGCAGACAAAGTGCTGGACTCAGCCTGAAGCTTTTTGAGTCCAGACTCCCTTCTGAACAAAGAAGCTTTGTTTTCTTTGTTTGGGAATATATGGAATATATTTTGTCAGACTATTTTCTCCTTTATTGCGTTTGCTTCTTCGTCTACTTACCGGTATACTGTCTGGTGTATTTGAGATTTTGTTTTTTTTGCTGTAACTGAAACTTCATTAGGCAGATGCTTTTTCTCTTTCCTCAAACCGCCTCAGAGAAAGGTTCAGGTTCAGCACACCTTTTGAATGGAATACTTACACATTTAACAGAAACAGAATCCCTGTAGCAATCGCTGCAATAATGTGTTTCTGTTCTTCAGTAATCTTCAGAAAAGACCTGACTTTTTCATTTTCTCTTCTTTCAGATCTAAGTTCCAAATGAGCAAAAACCATCCAACCATATCTCCTTCTACTTAGTTGGTATCTGATGTGTTGGATTACTGCGTTGAAGTATCTCGCACCCTGCCAGTGAATGTTCACCCTGTGGTATTCACTTAAAAGAGGCCAGTAAGTCAAATCTCTTTCCCTGCTAATGCCTGAAGTATACCAACAAATAAAGGCTGCTTCTTTTTATAGGCTGAAAAATTCACATTTCTATTAATGAAAAGCACTTAGTGAAAAACAAAAGCTCTTCCTCTCTAAATGTACATAAAAACAAACACCTGACATCCTTAATAAAGTGCTCCTTTAGACTGAACTGAGAATAACAAAACTTCCTATCTGAAAAAATATCAAACGTTTAATCTTGCATCATCTCCCCCCCCAAGATTCAGAGGGAGAATGGGCTAGTATTTTGAACCTCTGGAGGAATTCCGTTTATTGTGGAGCCAAATATTGCTACAGTGGTACTGAGACATTTCCTGCACAACAACAAGAGATCTAAAATGTGTCCATCTGATCCGTTTAGCCCAGGCATGGGCAAACCCAGGCCCGGGGTCTCTTTAATCCGGCCCGCCAAACTTGTCCAAATTATATTATTAAATAAAATTGTATTATAATTAAACCTCAGTCATTTGACCTTTTCCCTGTAATGCTACCTGTAAAATGCCAAATCCTTTAATGCAATAGCTTTCATGTGTCATTTATATTAGCTCACACAAATACTCCATCCATCTGTTCTTGGTCCGGCCCCTCTGCCAAATTTTAGAACCTATTGTGGCCCGCGAGTCAAAAAGTTTGCCCAGCCCTGGTTTAGCCTCTGGTCTGGTTTTCTAAAGGAGTACTCACAGATGCTGTTTGGTGCTCATATTTTGCAGTGCTCGTTTGAGGTCTCCTTCTCTTGCCTCCATGCAGACGAATACTTTGTGTCTATCAAAGTCAAGGCTCTTTTCATGACAGTCTCAATTAGGTGCTTTGTTCTTTATCGGCCCATTACCGTAAAAAAGAAGAAGAAATTCATAGTAACTTTACAATGGACCAAGTAAAAGTCTGGCAATAAAGGATCCGTCGTTTTGATGACAGTACACAGAATATGCAGAATGCAACACCCAACATCTCATGCCATTTGGGATCAAATCTGTTGTGAGCTCTAAACTGCATCCGTGCAGAGCAAAACAAACTTTGTCTTCTATATATCCGGTAAACGTGAGCAGAAGAGTTACAGAACCATCTTTACTATATCCTGTGCCATTCACCTCTCACCATAGTTAATCTGTGTTGATAACACGGACACAATGTGCACAAAATGATACACAAAAGGGCTTTTTGTTTTAATGCATCATTTATTTCTACCACAGATACACACACACACACACACACCTGTGCACCTGTTTATGATGAGTCTGCTGTGCCTGTTATGCTCCACTCTGGAACTAGCAGGGATGAGGAGCCTGCTAGGATTGTAGTGCTGTGAGGGAATGAGCAAGGATCCCTGCAGAACTCTTATGCCGGGGTTTAAACTCATTTACCCTGCACATCTTGACCTGTACTTTTCTTTCCAGTGACGCCGGTCCAGTCTTGTAACAGTCTGTAATATTCCTGCTTTTGACAATCGCAGCAGACTTCATGGAACTCGTAGAGCTCGTTGGACGAAGAACAAACTACTGAACATAGCGCGTGATGAACAAAACAGCATATGCTTTGCAACCTAGTAGCAGCTAGCACTCAAGGGTGTTTCTACTGAGCTAAAAAAGGGCTACAGTAGATTATATATATATATAGTGTCAAAAGACCTCAGATGGGAGCCTCTCATGGTCTGGATTTGGCCGAGGGTCTTACTAATTGGTGACCTCTGCTTTCTTCGGCCTTTATTTCTTGCACAATTCATGCTTCAATCAACAGACGATTGTTAGCACAAAAACAATACTTTTAAATTCTAGCAGGGCAATAACTGCATAAAAACACTGCTAATGCTTTAACGTCTAGCTGACCTTAAAACTACAGCTGAAATGTTTCATATAAAAACAAGCCCTCTCGCCTGCCTCTGCCCCATGTTTAGATCAGTCTCAAGAATCAAAACACGAATTAGAATCTTTTCCCTCAACCTGAGCGGGAAGAAGAAGTGGCAGCTAAAGGTGAAATTGCAACACTATTCCTTCAGCCATTATACAGTCTCACTTTAGAGGTTTTTTTTGCAAAGTGAATGAAACTAATGATCCACTGGAAATGCCGAGATAAAATTGTTGGCAGCTCCATTCTGAAGTAGATGATGCGACTTTGCTTGGGGATTATACTTTCTGTATCCTGCAGCAGCAGCAAACGCTGTGGAGTGAAGCTATCAATAAAATGCAGCAGGCATCTAGTCGGACTTAATATAGAGACGACTGTTTCGTGTTCTTCAGAAACTCACGAGTGCCTGTTTCAGTTATTATCATTGCCATTGTCATTGTCAAAGATAAAATACTTTTGATAAGCGCTGCATTTCACTCGATCATACAGCGGTGATGAATCGGGGCTCTATATGTTCTCACCAAACGCTGTAAATGAGAAATAGGAAGTCAGAGTGATGTGCAGCAGGGACTTGAGGGTTCAGGCATTCGTTCCATCCGTCTCTCTCAAGTTGTTCTTCATAAATATCTTCAAATGCAAGAACTGCTTTTTCAAGATTTGAAGTTTCCACAGGAAAAGGCTGACAGGCTGTGTGAAATGTCATGATACGAGTTGTGTAAAAATATTTCCCCCTGATGAAATGTTTGTCACCCTCTGTGCAATCATGACGCGACCTCTGCATGCGTTATCTGTGATTTACAGAGTAAGGAGAACAAACGCAGCCTTGGTCCCGTTCCTGGCGGCGTGCAGCATTTTCATCTGCTTCGGCGTTCAGAAAATTAGCAAGCAATGCCTTGCTTAACGTGCAAGTCTGCTCATTTGTCTGATCACAAATAATACATTGATTGAAAATGAGGGGCATGACGCAGCTAAATGTCTCGTGATCAATTATAATAGGAACGGTGGTTCCTGTCTGCTCCATTTATCCATTTATGTCGACCAATAAGAGAACAAACCCAACCCATGAGCACTCAGCATGCGCTAACAAAAGTAAACGCTTCTATAAAGCTTGCAAGATTTTACAAAAGCCTTTTATTTTCTTCTTAAAACGAACATTTTATTTGATTATGCTGCCTGATTATTCTTTAGAGCATTCAATCTTGATTCTGTTTTAATGTATTTGTCATTAAAAGTACAGAGGTGCAGCACAGAGGTGCAGGTCTGAGGTGCAGGTCTGAGGTGCAGGTCTGAGGTGCATCACTGAGGTGCAGGTCTGAGGTGCATCACTGAGGTGCAGGTCTGAGGTGCAGGTCTGAGGTGCAGCACTGAGGTGCAGGTCTGAGGTGCAGGTCTGAGGTGCAGCACTGAGGTGCAGGTCTGAGGTGCAGGTCTGAGGTGCAGGTCTGAGGTGCAGCACTGAGGTGCAGGTCTGAGGTGCAGCACAGAGGTGCAGGTCTGAGGTGCAGGTCTGAGGTGCAGCACTGAGGTGCAGCACTGAGGTGCAGCACAGAGGTGCAGGTCTGAGGTGCAGGTCTGAGGTGCAGGTCTGAGGTGCAGGTCTGAGGTGCAGCACTGAGGTGCAGCACAGAGGTGCAGGTCTGAGGTGCAGGTCTGAGGTGCAGCACTGAGGTGCAGGTCTGAGGTGCAGCACTGAGGTGCAGGTCTGAGGTGCAGCACAGAGG
Organism: Brachionichthys hirsutus; assembly: GCF_040956055.1. Classification (NCBI taxonomy): domain Eukaryota; kingdom Metazoa; phylum Chordata; class Actinopteri; order Lophiiformes; family Brachionichthyidae; genus Brachionichthys; species Brachionichthys hirsutus. The sequence continues at coordinate 57,345 of NW_027180531.1, read as the reverse complement.
GGCAGCACTGAGGTGCAGGTCTGAGGTGCAGGTCTGAGGTGCAGGTCTGAGGTGCAGCACTGAGGTGCAGGTCTGAGGTGCAGCACTGAGGTGCAGGTCTGAGGTGCAGGTCTGAGGTGCAGGTCTGAGGTGCAGGTCTGAGGTGCAGCACTGAGGTGCAGGTCTGAGGTGCAGCACAGAGGTGCAGGTCTGAGGTGCAGGTCTGAGGTGCAGCACTGAGGTGCAGCACAGAGGTGCAGGTCTGAGGTGCAGGTCTAAGGTGCAGGTCTGAGGTGCAGCACTGAGGTGCAGCACAGAGGTGCAGGTCTGAGGTGCAGGTCTGAGGTGCAGCACTGAGGTGCAGCACAGAGGTGCAGGTCTGAGGTGCAGGTCTGAGGTGCAGCACTGAGGTGCAGGTCTGAGGTGCAGCACAGAGGTGCAGCACTGAGGTGCAGGTCTGAGGTGCAGGTCTGAGGTGCAGCACTGAGGTGCAGGTCTGAGGTGCAGCACTGAGGTGCAGGTCTGAGGTGCAGGTCTGAGGTGCAGCACTGAGGTGCAGGTCTGAGGTGCAGGTCTGAGGTGCAGGTCTGAGGTGCAGCACTGAGGTGCAGGTCTGAGGTGCAGGTCTGAGGTGCAGCACAGAGGTGCAGGTCTGAGGTGCAGGTCTGAGGTGCAGCGCAGAGTGACGCACAGATTACATGCAGCGGCCCGTGATGTAATCCCAACGTTGCCTACGAACACGCGGTTCCTGTGAGCATTGTGTGATGCTTGGAGACATTCTCACAGCAGGGTCTTCAGAAGTGAGATTGCACCTCGGATGTGGGCGGGTAGCGAAGGTGACTGCAGCAGCTACGCGCTCTGATGTGGGGAGCATCGGCAACATGAGGCAGCTATTCGTGGACTTGCTTCTCGGTGCTGTCTCACTCTACTTCCAGACAAATTCTCTGCATCAGTGTCTGAATGACATTCGAACAAAATGTTCATTTGGATTTTTGGCATGTTCGACATGTTCCCATCATTAACATTAATTTCAGGCATATACTGTATGTATATGTATGACGGCTGGGAAACAGAATTTTAAAATGTTATAAAAATGTATGATGGACATCAGTAATTTGCTAGTCAAAATTCCATTATGGAATATCTGTGCTTGGGATCGACGCTAGTTAAAAAGCAATATTGGAAATTCACAGTTGCTATTACTGCTGCTCATTAAATATTAAAGGGATTAGCCATAAAACATTGGCTATTGTAAATATTTAATCTGAAACATGCCGAGTATGGTGTGCAAAATGGAGAGTTTTCATATTAGCATGATTTTAAAGGCTATTCTGGTCTTTCACTGTTGAGCTTGTTGGCGGATGTCCTACCAGTCAGGGCAGGATGATAAACAAAGGCAGAACTCAATGGTTTTGGGCCGGGAGAAGGATCGTAGAAGCTGGTTGAAGAGTTAGTGGGAGTTAGTAAAATTATTATTAGCTTCATGTGACGTGTGATATATACAAAGACACTTTTACAGTTCTGAACCTCTTTGCTCTTGTCCTGCACTGAATGAAATAACCTGAAATTGAGTTTGCAGCTTCAGATTGCCCAGGCGGCCACATCATAAGGCGAGCCGACCGAAATCTTACAGCTGGTGCAGATAACTGACTTTTCTCCAGGACTGTAAATGAGCCTTTACACCCTTTAGGCAGCTGCATCCTCTGCTGTAAAGCAACATCTTCACTATTAAATACTGGCGATATATATATAAAAACTTTACAACATTTAAGCCCATTACCAAGTCTGCAGAAATCTGCAGGTAACTGTGAGCAACGTGATGAATCATTTATAGTTGTTGGCTGTTTAAGCTCTTATTCACTTCATATTGCTGAGGAATCAGACCTTGAGATATATGTATTCATGTCACCTTTTACTGTGCACCAACACTCAGTTGTACAGAAGGACAGGCTTGACAATGCTCTGTTTAGAGGCCGACCTTTCTTTCTTAGACTTTCTGAAGCCTCGCTCTGAGCTGCCCTTTCTAAGAAGGCTGCTAATGTGCAGAAAGACATCAAGGGAATATAGTTCAGCAAACTAGATTTGCTGGACTGAATATGTTGAGAGAGATTCTGCAGATGTTTTTGACGTAACGCATTCAGGAAAGCACATGCAGGCTACGATGCTGACATCACAGATGGCTCTGTCAAGCACTCCAGTGAGCATGCACAGCGATGCAGCTCGAGTTCAGCTGCTTCCCTCTCTGGGTTCTGCTGTGTGCTGTCACAGCTGACTGGGGCACTGGGATGGGCTTGTTAGTTCTATTAGTAACACTTGTGATTTCCTACAATGACAATTCAACATGTCATCACACATCTTTCCTGTAGCATCTGCAACCTTTGTACTTGTTCAAGATGGTGAATCATTAGATTATGAGTTATGAGGGAGAACCCACACTTACCATTCAACAGTAATACTGATTATATACCATCTCCCTCATGTGACAAAGAGAACATGGGGCAATTTAATTTAATAGTCTTGGGCAGGAGTGGGCAATAATTTTTTCCATGGGGCCACACGAGAAACAGAAAATATTCTAGAGAGCCGGGCCAAAAGGCGGAACTCAATTCTGCATAATATTAATTGTATTTCTTTATAAAGAAAGCATAAATAGCATTGTTTTGACAAGCTTGTAAGAGTATATGTTATAATTAAGCAATGAAAAATTGAGGTTGCCTTACAAAAATGTAATTTATTCACTTACATTTCTTAAAACAATGGTAAAATAAATGTGAACGTTTTACTATTTGTGACTCATATTAGTCAACATTTTCAGTCACATTTACTCTAAAACACATTTTGAGTTTAATCTGCTGTTGGAAAGTTCTGTGAAGCTTCTTAGCATCCAAAAACATCACAATAGTGTCTCTGTGCTCATTAAGAAAGATACATCATAGTGAACTGTCACTGAATGCAGTTTTAGTCCATGCATGAGGGAAAATTTTGCATTGAATGGTATTGGCCAGTATAGATAATAATTGCTCTAATACAAACAACAGAAATTAAACATATCGGAACCTAAAAATAATAAGAAATAATCAATGTTTTTAACTGGCTACGTTACAGTTGCCAGCTTTCTGGGTCATGAATGGAATTGCTGCATCTCATTACTGCACCAGATGAGCTGGATCTATGATTGAGACACAAATGATTTCGCTAAAACGGGCCAGCTTATATAAGAATAAATGGTCAATTTCCTCCCAAATATAATTGAAAAGGCTCATAAACTGTCACAGACAGATGAACAGAGAAGATAATTAAAACATGGGCAATAATGACAGATGATTCAAGCCACCATTCTCACACTGAACTGAATGAGGCTGCTCTTGTGTTGGAATGTGTCTGCAATAGAGCAGCATGGAGCGGAAACAGCAGGATGAATGATGCCCTTTATAGGTTTGAACTTCTGCTCATTTTGGGTTTACGTCATTGAGCATCCATGGCGGTTGTTAACTCAACCATTGCAGAACATTTTCCAATCTCCTCTTTCCTGGTTTTTTTTTTATACTGAACTGTAGGTTGTCAAAGAGCGGAAAAAATACTTATTTATTAGTGTACTTGTATTTAAAACATATTTTGCTTATATTACAAGCCAGAACATGGAATTAAATACCAGAAGGTATTAAATACACATAAGCATTTGTTGTGTCACGTTACCATGACACATGTCAGACATGAGGTTGTGCCATAGTAGAATTAAATCCTTCCTAGAGGCTTTATAGTCACATTTCATCATGTCAGAATCAGCAAGCATGAGGCTACTTCAGAGTAACGTATGCTCTAATTGTTGCAGCTCTATGCTTTATGCGGTTTCTGTTATGAACCTCTACTTTGCTTATGTGTATTTGTGTTCCATTCACCACATCTTCTGCTCTCGTTCTCGAACGTTTCTGCACGGCTGTTGCTTGTGGATTGATGATGAAGAGCAGCAGCCTGAGCCTCTGGAGTTGGTGCTGCTCCCTGCGCAGCCTCTCAACCCGGGATTTGTCTTTCATGTTTTGTTAATAAATCCCGTTTGTCCTTTCAAAGGTGCCTTTTCTGTAGTTGCATTGAGTCAATGTTGGTTAATTATTATAGCCCCTCAGGGCCACTTAAGTGTGGGTTGTAAAAAAAAAGAAATGATATGTTATTGTGATCATGACTTTAATATTGAAGCCGGTAAAAGTGATTTCATTTATATAGCTCATCTGCTGGGTTGCTTCTGAATTTCCCCTCAAGGACCAATAACATTTTGTCTTAATCTGTTTGGCAACAGAGATACAATATTGATTAAATATAGTACTACTGACGGCCATCTTCTTAGTATTGGAGGAAAAAATAGAATATTATCTTCTGATTTGGACTGGACAAGTATAAAGTTGCAGTAAATGGAAATACAGTACCAGTTACTAAAACATTATAGTTAAGTACAATACCTCAGTAAAAAGAATGCCTTGCTTTTCACCATTTGCTGCTCCATGGTGCGTAATTATATGAAAATGATTTCTGCACTTCGTCCGTCCCATACGACATTCCTGTGGTAGAAGTAGGAGTTGGGTTGTAAGCACTCCATTTTATTTTTTACCCCGTGCACCAACCAATCAAGATGCACCAAATCAATACCTCAAGCCCGAGGTGCAAAGTGTGTAAAGGAAGACCAATTTAGCATTTTGTATTCGCCATCTTTGTCCAGGCAGTTTTCCGGTCTGCTCTTTGTAAACTTGAATCAACTGGAATTAGTGACTAAAGCTGTCATCATTCATGTACTTACACAGACATGCAATATTTAAAGAGTCCTTTTGTGCTCAAGGCCTCTGGCCAGATGTTATCAGATAACGGGACTCGCAATATGTGGAAGTCCAACACAGATTATTAAATGATTCATTCTTACCCATCTGTCGGCTCTTGGCCCCTGTCACTCACCAAAATTGTCTACAATGCACTGCTATTGATTTCTTGGCTGCCATGTCCTGTGGGAAGGAGATAAACCAATCAGATTCAATTTTTGCTTCCAAAATGAAGAGCACAATTTCCTCTCGACAAAAACTTCACTCTCACTGTCTTAGAAAACCCTCAGGTGAATGACTTTGGTTGTTTTCATCTGTTTTCTGTTTGAATTTCAAAGATGTAATTCGACATGAAGTGAAGAACTGAAGATTTTCAAAGCCAATTACTGAGGTCACCTTTCTGAAATGGTTTCAATTTGGTGCAAAGAAAAAATTCCCATAATAAAAACATTTAGCACCTTGAAAATAAAACCCCTCTCTCCTAGTGTTGGAGAGATTTTTTGTTTCTCTGCTTTAATTAAATTCACCAGCATATATGCTAGAATCAGAATTACAGAGCAGGAAATGGGAGTGTAGCGAAATTTAACGGTTGTGGTGCAGTTACATTTTTCTATTTGTTATGCATCTAAAAATGACTGGTGGGTGACATGTATGGTGAATCAGGCCAGGCAAGAACTGTGACAAACTGAGCACAGATCCTGCAGCATGAGACCTTCTTTATCGTGCTGAGACATGAGGGGACGGCACTGGATGAAGGGGACAGTACTGGGTCTCAGCCTCTAGCCATAGTACCACCCTGCAATCAGATTCGGCTGCAAAGGAAAGCTCCTGCCAATAGCCACCTTCACATTGCCGATGAAGAGGAGCAGACCAACGTTCAACAGCAAGCAAGCAACAACCTGATCAACTCCACGTGAAGGAAATGTTTTGCGCTGAAACAGGTTAATGGCGGTCACACCAGATACTGGCTCCTGTTTGAGACAAAGATGATGCCATGATTGGCAAACCTGGAGCAGGGGGGGTGCCTTGCTCAAGGGCACCTCGGCAGAGCTCTGGAGGTAGACTGGCCCCTCTCCAGCCACCAGAACTGGTGGACTCTCCGCTTCCCAACCCAAGGTCCAACCCAAGGTCCAACCCACTGAGCCACTGCCGCCCATACCCAAAATGTGCAGTTGAAAGATTTTTACAGCCCAGTTCACTCTTCTCTTCCTTGTGTGCAGCTCGTGCAGCTGTGGTCTCTAACCTCCAGTTGCTATACACAAACCAAAATCAAGAATTAATGGCGTGTCTGCAGGATCCTTTTAACCTTGTTATCATATTGATTGTCAGTACCGCAGAGAAGTAAAGTTTCGTTTCAGAACAAAAATAAAAATGATTACACTGCTGTTTGTTCTTTGTTGCAGTGGGTGACGTTTTGTGTGTGTGTGTGTGTGTGTGTGTGTGTGTGTGTGTGTCCTGCACCTACACTAAGGGGTCAACTGTCAGCTCTGGAATCCCGACATGGAGTTTTGAAAGGAAAGCTGCCAGCAGGATCAGTGGGTTAGGCAGTTGGGTCTGTTGTGTGCCGTGGTCGGACTCCTTTGAAGGAATGTTGTGAATTTTGCTCATAAATACTGTCTGTCTTTAATCTGAAACCAGGTCTAAGACCTGATTCATGCTTAAAAAAAAACAAATTCACATGTTCCAGTTTGTTTTATTTGCACAATGCAATTTTGTGAGTTTACTAAAGCTGCATTTACATTGGACCATTTTTTTCTGCTGCTGAGTGCACGAGTGATTTTTCAATCACTTGTTCGCAATGACATATTATGTTGTGTCATCATTACCCATGTGGTGGGGATGGGATTTTCAAATGGTCTAGTAGTAATTTAATTACAAAAGAAACTAGACGAACACTCGGAGGGTGCAGACCTCCGCCAAGCAGCTCATTCTCTGTGAGAGGTACATCTCTCCTTCGGTGGCATGTCTACAAAGGCTTGTCTATAAAGTCCAGACAGTAATATAAAATCTGTCTCCTCCCTTGAGCAGGCCCGCTGCCAGCATGCAGGGTTATTTATGGTCCCCGGAGTAGAATGGGAGCCAGTCTTGGTCCAGGAGGCAGACATTCTCGCTACATTACAGGAGTAAAACATTCCTTTTGGATGAAGCTTTTGGACAAGACTGAATTACGCTTGGCCCTGGTGCTGCTCCCATGGGGCTAGACTGGCAGGAAACTTCCCATAATGCTCCTCTCATTCTTCTTCTCTACGCATTCATGTATAATCAATGCATATAACTAACATTGCTTCCCAGGAGCCTTTGCACTTTGATCTTGCAGGTTGTCTTGGATTAGGGTAGGACATGATCTACATACTGGTTCTTTACAATAAACAGGTCATTGCTCTGTAGAAAGAGGAAAATTAATCTCTCATTAGAGAGGAAAAATGGAAAATCTATTTTATCTGAAGAAATTAAAACTTGTGCAAAGTGTAGACACCTCATCGTTCACCCACAGGATTTCAGTTTAAACACAATATATTTTATTGTTGATCTGGTGGTGGCGTAATAAAAATAAAAGAAAAAGTAACTATGATAAAATAGGAAATGTGATGTTAGACATATTGGATTCTCATCCATCCATCCATCCATCCTCCACCAGTTCAAGTATCGGTCTGAGGCCACTGAGGAACTTGACGACCACCTCAGTGACTTCAGCCTGGGTGATGGACAATGAAATGCTACATGCTAACTAGCATGCTGGGATTCACCCAACAGAGGGCAGACTCTCTGTACTTTGGATAAGATGTTGCAGCATCAATCTCTCTCTCCCTTCCCCCTGTCTTTTCTCCTTCTTCCCCTTCTTCCTCTCCTGGTGTGAGCTTTTGTGTGAGACTTGTGATATTGTTTTACATGCCACCTCCACACCATCAGAAAGATTTCTTTAATGATCAAACCTTTGATTAGTAGCTAAAAACAACATTTACTGAAGGACCGGATGTGAATGCAGGGTTGAAGTTTGGCATATTCTTGTTAAAATCATCTAGACTTTCAAGGGGCCTTATTTATAAAACACACTTATGATTTTGTTTGATCTTGAGTTAGATTCAATTAATCTAATTCAATTTATTCTTGAATTTTTTATGTTAAATTAGATTTAATTAGCCATTTACTTAAAAAAAACATACTTTAAACTGTGAGTGCTCTAAAATCAAATATTTGTCTGGATCTGACTGACTTGGACATAAATGCTGGTGGTGAACTTTGCGTGAGCTTTTTGAACAATGCTATAGGGCTCACACAGTTCAATGTGTGAGGAAATAATGAATTTCTTTTTATCAGTCACTGCTCTGTCTTCCTGCCATACCTCATTGTCTTCGGTGCTGAGACGCTCCCAGGCTACGTGCCTGGCTTTGTTTGTCAGTCCACTGAATAATGCGAGTCCTCTGCCTTCAGTCTCCTCTCATTGTCACAATCCTGTCTTTCTCTTTTAATCCAAAACAAAAAAAAGCACTGCCTGCTTCGGATGTCTCTACGGTTGATACAAATATAATCTTTCTCACATTCACTTTGTGAATAAAGAAATCATTCTGATGGGGTTTTCCAGTGCATTCAGTATAGCACAGCACGAATGAATCAAATGTGATTATGTGGCCATTGTTCCAGCGCAGAGAGAATGTTAGTATTGTCTGTGTGTTCATGTTAAAAATGCATCTAGTTTCTATATTCAGCAAAATCTAGCTTGTATTTCTGCGTAGGGACGCTGAAGAGTCACAGAAGAAATTGTGTTCAGCCATATGTTGACCCTGAGGAGCTTGGAGGTGATAAGATGTTGCAGATAAATGTGAGTTTTCTGAGTGGGAGTCACGATGCAAAATAAATACATAAATAAATAAAATAAAAAACTAAAAACATTTATCTGACTTGATGCCACTAAAACCAGAGTCAACATCTGCCTTCCTGCTCGTGTCATATTGGATTATAAAGATGTTAAATAGGAAAGATTAAAAGAGGCAGAGGGATACATTTTTATTTTCATCTGGATCCTTCTGCCTTTAAGTCTGTTCAGTTTTGATTGTAACTCAAAGCTGAACAACAAGCTGAAACAAATAATAAAAACTGTTGGTGATGACAGACATCTAGCATCGCTTAGCGATACAGTCATGGGTGTTTCGGCTCCAAGGAGTTGACCAAAAATCCTTTGGTTTCTCCTTTTTAGTCTGCTAGGGGAGCGACATTCTTCCCCTTGGTGGAGATGCTTTGGACCATCAGAAGTCTTGTGCTCCCCCTGCTTAGCATCTTACCATCATTCCCATGAAGGATTCAAATAGCGGAAGTGAAACTGATTTCACGAGCTCCCAGTGGGCCTCACGTGGCCTAGTTTGCTGGATAACCTACAACATATCCAGTGGAAGTAGGATTGTGGGTGCTTTGAATCTAGAGCGGTATCCTTTAAAAAGCCCAAGGGATTCTCTTTGATCTCTATCGACAGGAACCTCAACTCTGGCTTTGTTCACTGAAAGGACAGACTTCCTACCAATAAGCCTACGAAATGCACATCTGTGTATCAAAGCCATTCTCATGCCACGGGAACATGTTTGAGTCTTGATCGGGCCTGGATGGATAGGAGAGAAGGCGTCAACACACACCAACGCACACCAACGCACACCAACGCACACCAGTTCCTTATATAGACTGTGTGTGCTAAACAGTCTGTCTTATTGAATTTCATATCATCTTCTGGTTCCCCTTACATGTGAAATACATAAATGGGTGGAGAGAGAGAGAGCATCTTCACTCAGAGATCTGTAGTGACAAAGAAACCTGCAGATGTCTGAAGCTGCAATGAGAGAAGAGGGTAAGTTAACCCTCCTAGTTTATCAAAGCCAACCCATCTAACATGAGTTTAAAGACATATCATTTATCAGAGGAAACTGTGCACAGCGTTACTGTTCTGTTTCTCATTTCACACACATATTACAGCAGGCTCCAGTCTCGACCCAGGGTGATTGGTCTCTGGTGAGCAGACACAATTTAAAGGTCTTGTCTATTTGTAATCTGATGGAAAGATTGCCACATGCCCTGATACCTTCGTAAGATCTCTGTACTGCTGTCAGCACTAATAACACCTCGAAATACTGAGGGCTGCAAATGATGGATTATGTCCTCATGTTAAGACACAATCAATGCAGTTTTCTAGAATTTAATTAATCTAAGATATCATTATCTAAAGAACGAAGAGTGTTGTGTGGCTTTCGGGGAAGAGGTAAAAGAGGGGGAACATTTAAGTTGCAAGGAATAGACGTAAAGAAGGTAGAGGACTTCAGGTACCTCGGGTCAACAGAGCAGAGTGATGGAGAGAATGTGGAAAGGAAATGACGAATTGTGTGCAAGCAGGCTGGAACGGGGGGAGGAAAGTATCAGGTGTGCTCTGTGATAGGAGTCAGCAAGGATGAAGGGAAAGTTCTACAAGACAGTGGTGAGGACAGCCATGATGGACGGCTCAGAGACAGTGGCTCTGAGTAAAAGACAGGAGGCGGAGCTAGAAGTGGAGGAGATGAAGATGCTGAGGTTCTCCTTGGGAGTGACCAGGTTGGACAGGATTAGAAATGAGACAATGAGAGGGACAGTGAAGGTTAGACGTTTTGGAGATAAGGTCAGAGAGACCAGACTTTGATGGTTTGGACATGTCCAGAGGAGAGACGGGGACTATAGTATGTTGGTAGAAGGATGCTGTGTGGCGACCCCTGATGGGAAAGTAGAAAGTACAGTAGTAGTAAGGTATTTTTTTTAGCATTTGCACTGGGCCACTGATACTAATATCAGTCCCGACAGGACGAGTCCCAAGAGGACATGTCTCGGAGCTCTCGTCGGTGGTCTCACCTTGCTGATCTTGATGGCACACGGAGCTCCGGGGAAACCAGGAAGGCACGTTTTAAACGCAGAAACATCCGAGAACGCGCCGCGGCCGCAGATGTTGATGCCCGCCACTCGGAACTTGTAGGCGGTCCCGGGATGAAGCTCCACCTTCTTCATCCGACTGTAGTCCGGCATCACGCCCGAGTCATCCTGCAGGTGGACGCGTCAAATGAAAGGGAGATGAAATAAAGCCCACGGACCATGTCTGTTCTGTAAAATATTTCTACTACTATTACAATTACTACCAATATGGCTCCAACTACTACTGCTACTACTACTAATACTACTCCCATTACTATTGCTACTACTACTACTACTACTACTATTATTACTACTAATACTACTACTACTGATAATATTATTACTCCTACAACCAATATGGCTCCAACTACTACTGCTACTACTACTCCCATTACTATTACTACTACTACTACTACTACTATTATTACTACTACTACTACTGATACTACTATTACTCCTACTACCAATATGGCTCCAACTACTATTGTCGCTCTTCCTTGGCTCATACAACGAACAGAACATTTATGCTCATTTTGGCTTTCTCCAACCTGGACTTTGACATATTGACAGTAAACTGATCACATTTCACAGTATTCAAGCTTCTAAGTTCTAAACCCTTATGGTCTTCCTTTGTTCCCATTCCTCAATGATTCCTTTAGACATCAACAGTTAAAATCACTGCACTCAATGAAAAGATGCTCTCTATATGACGTATGTAAGAGACGGGTGTCTTCCTGAGACTGGCTCTTCCTCAGGAGAGGACATCTGAGCAAGACTGACTGATGCCACAAAAAAAAAATCAAATCAGTGTAATCATTTCCTTTTGTGGCTCTGCTGGGCTGCAAATAAAAAGGGACGGACTCAAAACTTAATTCCATTGCACCACAAAACACTAGAATGATGTGAAAACTGCATTCTGTGGTAACAAAGATATCCTTCAACACGAGTCTTTTATCACTTTGTGAAGAAAGCCCGACAAGAATATATCTGCGACAAAAGCCTTCTAAGAACTGAGCTCATTCAATTCGTATTTGCACATGAATGGCGCCAGCATCTCCAGTCTCCCTGGTCATCATGTATATGAAAACAGGCTGAGCACATTAACATTCTGAGTCAAAGAAAATCACCCCTCCATTCTTTTTCTCAGATATCGGCGGATTTACACTATTAGTGAAAGTGAATAGAGAAAGTGTCGAATGGCAAGAGATGATAAAAAGAGAGAGACAGAGAGAGAGACAGTCAGGGGAAATGAAAAACTGATGGAAAGAGTTAATGAAATCCTATTAGACAAGTAAGTATGCATATCAAGAAAGACATCATGTGCAAGCTTTGAATTTCATCTTCATTTCCCAGTACATGAACTCTGCATGCATCATATTCATAATTCCCATCAATGTATTGGTCCCAGTGCAGCGCCACCAGTATCTGAAGAATGCACAGGCAGATTCCTTGTCTTCAAATGAGTCATTTTAGGGCCAGCTGACGTGTTTCTCACTTTGGCGACTGCTGTGTACTTTGAACTCTGCAACCTCAACACCAGAAGACTCTTTCCATTACAGTTTTCCTGTCTTTGTCTTGAAAATCCAGCGTTGAGCTGCAACAACATCTGCAGATTCAGACATGCAAATGCACAGAATGCGGTTTATGAAGACCGTCCATGGTTCAGATCTGCGGCATTACAAATCATGAGCTGGCGATGCCAATGTAAAACTGTCTTCAGTCCAGTTGAAAGCTCTTGTTTTTTTATTTATTTCATTTTATAAAAATGTGTTGCTGATTATTATTTCATTGTTGTATCTGATACTGCTGTCAAGAGCCTTTACTTGTGATGCTGTCAAATTCTTTTGTTCTTTTTCCAAAACAAAAGAAGTGACGAAGAATGAAAGAGCACAAAAATTACAACCTGTCACAGTGTTTCAAAAACTCGAGTGGGAGGCTCCATTAACACCAAGAGAATCTTCTTCAGAGGGAAAACAAAAATGTTAAAACATTTAAAAACTGCCTTTATAAGAAGAAATGTCTTGTCAGATTTAAAAAAAATGCTTTCGAGATGTTTCATCTCACTTAGTTTTGGCTCTGTGGTGTTAGTGATGAAGAGGATGCGAATGCCAGTTCTGCTACAACTACTGCAACAGTTACCGGTATCCTGATTCTAACTTGGCTAACTTTAATGTAAATAATTTATTGTGGCATCAGCGAGTCAATATAATCCCGTAAACACCTCAACAGGAAGCCTATCTGACTGGACATTTAAGTTCTAATATACCTTGACGTCTGAATTCGTCTACTTGCTTCAGGCCCTCCAGCTCATCTGTCCAGACCTCTGGAGCTGAACAGAAACAGTATAGCTGCTGGAGTCTGACAGGATGTCGTTGTTTATCCAGTCTCGCCCACACTAAAGATTCATTTATCTGAGCTCCCAGTCATAAAGTAAGTACCAGGAGGCAGAAAAGTGTTGCCAGGTAACAGTTATCCAGTTCCTCTCCTGTCATCAGGATGCATGCTGCAGACCCTAAATGTCACCAGGCTGCTCTTTGACCTCACCTTTTCCACATAGATCCTTGCAGATGCCCCTCACCGCTCTGCGCCTGTGGACACGTTGCAGCGGCGTGTGAACCTGACATATCTGAATTTACCAACAGAGCAGAACAGGAACAGAGAAAGGATCACTTCCTGGAGGACCAAAAGAGAAATTCAGCGCTGACTTGTCTTTGTCTGTGAGATTTAAATGTCAGGAGATGCCTTTTTTTCCTGACTCCTGTCAAAACCTGTCATTGTCAAATGAGGATGCGCCTTAGCGTGTGGCCTGTGTGCCTCGGACATTCGATTCCGACGATATAACACACCCACTGTTTATCCAGCTAAATATATTAAAATTAAATGACTTCGTTGATCTCAACACAGCTGTGTTTATGTTTAGGGTTCACAATAACAATCTTCCAGACTGTATCCAAAAAAGGTTCAAACACAGAGAGGCCAGTTATGATTTGAGAGGAATTCATATCTATCAAAAAAGAGAAGCGAGAACAAATGCAGATCCATCTCAGTTAGAGGAGTAAATTTATGGAATAGCCTGGATGACACATTAAAGAACTCTACAACAGTACAATCAGTAAAAAAAGGTTTAAATCCAATGTCATTAGTGGTTATGCAGCACTAAACATCTAAACTCAGTCTGCTTTCCGTTTTGTTTTTTTGCTTTTTTGCTTTTGTGTGTTTTTTTTTTACATTACACTGATTGATTGGACCATAATCAACTGAAGAAATTGGCATATAACTACAATGAATTTATTTAGTAAAAAAATTGATATAGAAATTACATATATATATATATATATTTTATCTTGTATGTTAATATGTAAGTTTGGTACTTTCATTCATAATTGAGCTGTTATAAGGGTTTGGCATTAATAAGTGTTTCGCTTCAGCCAATACCTTTTCAGTTATTGTTCTGTTTTTTTTTTTCATTTCATTTTATTTTAATTCTTTAATTCTTTTTTCTCAGTTAAGATACTGACTGAAATAAAATTATTACTACTACTACTACTACTAGTACTACTATAATCAGCGCATATTTAACAAACACCCGAGTTATGGCTTATAAAGCTTTCACAGCAGAAGCAATGACAGTGAGAGTCACACTCAGTTCTCACACTGGTCACTCGTGGGATCTGATCCCATCCTCGCGGATTGATCTGACCCTGGTCACATGGGTAACAAGGTTAGTTTTGATCAAGCAACATTAAGGTTTAATGTACATAATAAGCTTTGTGTACAAACACAAGGTTGCAATATGGAACATAACATACATCTGTTTTGTGGGTTACAGGTCAGGTGGAGCCTATCCCAACTGGTTATGAGTGAAAGGCGGGGTACACCCCGGACAAGTTGCCAACTCGTCTCAGGGCCGAGGCCTGTCTTCTTGGCGCATTCTTTTCTGGTTATTATTTGCCATTAACAGCGCTTCTTTGAAATACTACTTAATTAATTGTATTTCCGTTTCTACAGGTGAGGAAGGGCACAGGTGAAGATGATGAGAAATTTTAATGAGGGGAAAAAAAGAAAAGAAGAAGGACAACAACAATAAGACAGAAAGTGAAACGTAAAAGACCTGAGATTGATGTAGGACTTTCAAAATAAAATAAATACAAATCCTTCGTGAGACCAAAACTCCAACAGCGCATAGGTAAATTATTTTCTTTGATGCTTTTGAAGAACCTTAATGGCCCCAGTGTGACGTTATGTTTCCAATTGTTTGCAACAAACAGGCAAATCCTGATTTGAATACTGAAACCTGTGGAAACTGGAAATCAGTCAGGATTCAGTAGTAAATTCTGATCACTTCAAGCCTGTGTGAAAAACAGTGTGAGTTCGAGAACATTAATATTTTGTTTTATATTTGGCTATGTAGCTGATTAATGGGATGGCTCTCAATGCCCGATCCAGGGGATTAGAAAAGCATGAGGAACTGAAATGTAAAATGGACTGCTATCTCATGCCAGTGAGGAGTGTGGGCACCAGATGTTATCTTTATGTGGGTAATTGGTTATCACAAGTTGGGGCACAGATTACAGATTTACTGTCATTCTCGTCCCCTCTTAAAGGAAGACGATCTTGGAGGAAGAGAATAACATATTGAAGATTTCATTATCTTGTCCACACACTGTCACCTTCAGTGACTCGGCTCCCTCCTTTCAGCGCGATGCGTTCTCACAAAGCAGCTTAGATCCCGTTACGTCATTTAACCACTCAGACCAGTCTTAATAAGTTCTTATCACCATAAACAGATCATACTCAGACATGACTTTCCAGTTGTTAACTTTCACATTGTGGTGCTGAAGCTGATGGGCAACTTATTTGACCCAAGATTGATGATCAGAAATGGTTAATGGTTGTTTTTGTTTTTGGGTTTGGGGATTCTGGTTCATTTATGCACACTGACATGTCACATATCACAAACACCGACAAGAGAGGTTGAATGTCACATTGACAAATGTGTTCATTTTTTTTGCCTGTTGCTATTCATAACGTTCACGTAATAGTTTCGTGTGCTCGAATTGGATGCACAGACTCAGTCTTGTCTAATAAATGCATTAGAGGTCCACACTGATGAAAAACGGCACGCTACTGTATATTAACACTACAGAGGTTCATGACACACATCGCCATGCTACTCTGGGGTAGACTAGTGAGTCACAACGTTGTCATTCTAACGTTCATTCATCGCACTTCTTAATTCCAACCTGCATCGCTGCTGTAGAAAATCATTAAAAGCAAATACACAAGTGAAGAATTCTATCAAAGAAAAGTGGAAACATTGATATTTTTCCAAAAACAACAAAACCTTCTGTTGCATTGGACACTGCTGTGGAAGAGATATAATACCCAGCACACCACCCATCTTTCTGCCTCACTTCCCAGTGCTCTTTCCAGCTCAGCCTTCCTGTCATCCATTATTAAAGAGAGCGCCTCAACCCGCAGAACAGCATATGACTGATGTACCTCCATTCTGTGAACTTGAGGCCAAATGTCTGACGCTGAGAAGACATTCACATTTATTTGATCTGAAATGCTAGTTATAATATTTGAGAGGTTGAAGAGCTTTGCTGAAAGGTAACTTAAATGTTACTTCCTTAATCCTCCTGCCAAGTACTTCACTCTGAGAAGCACTTGACAGAATAATTTTAAAAAGACCAGTTCTATCTATCTATCTATCTATCTATCTATCTATCTATCTATCTATCTATCTATCTATCTATCTATCTGGGCCTGCCTGCCTGCCTTATGTGGATCATTGTATTAATCTCCAATGATCATGGAGGAATCTTTACAGGTTTTCTCAGTTGCTTTTGTGCTTTTCTCAGATTATAATGAAAATTATCATAACTATTAGTTCAACCTCCACAACATTCAGTAATTTGTGGACATCATCATAGCAATTTAACCTTCCACTGAACAAATTGCAAAAGCTTTTGGACATGTATCAGTTGCCTTCATACAATTATCTGCTGTTTTATAACATTATAATGTTTCGTGTGCTCGAATTGGATGCATTATGTCCTGTCAGTCAAAATGAACTCTACTTATGGATGCTGAATAGTCGTTCCCAATAAAACGAATAGTCGTCCTTTCATTGCTTGAGTCATTACATACAAAATTGTTGTACTAGTTATCAAAAATTGACTCTGCTGCGATGTCGCAGCAGAGTCATGCACAGGGTGGATTCGCCACTCCAGGATATTCTTTCCTCCCTGCATTGGAAGGGATGATATCCGTCTGGGTGTGCCAGAATGATCTACCGATGTTCAGTTACAATATGTACTGTTATATTGTTTAGCTCTACCAAAAGGAGGTTTCTTAAGTCTGTTCTAAATCAGTGACTGTAGTGTATTTTTCTTTTGCACAATGCTTTAGAATTGCAAAGAGCATATACAGTAAAGACGTGAGTAAAGTAGTAGACAGCACTACAGTAAAGTAGTGCTGTCTTGAGCATTTTCAGGTCGTGTCACCGAGTTCTGACCCTTTTTTTTGCATTGGAAAACACACAGAATAAATTGTCATAATGAAAACATGACGAAGCCACTTGACTCTCTTGTTCATCAATAATGACTTCTCATTTTGATGACACTGGCAGGTTCATTGACATGAAGGCTTGCTTTTGAGGATTGTACTATCCATTTTGAACAAGCGACGTGCTTTTGCAGGTTATCCACTAGGTTTTTGCAGTGTACACTAATTGTTTTGACAAATGCACAAACTGCTGTGCAAATGTTAATAGTGACGTGAGAAAAGCACCAAAGCGACTAAGGGAACACGGTAAGAATGAGACACAGTAGATTAAATTCACGGAATATAAAAATCTCTCCAAGTGCTGAGAGAATCTAATGTTCATCAATGTGCCACAGCAAACCATTGGAAGCTACTCTCAGTTAGCCACATTTGAACTTTCAGTTATCATACAAACAACAGCACGACAAATACATTTTTAAAACAACCGTTAGATCCTGCCAGAAAGAGAAGCTGTACTTCAAATGTATCTGTAATCATACAAGAGACACGGAACGATTGAAACAGAATGAAACTAAAAGGCAGAGCAGGAATACGTCCATGTATGACAACAAAACACTGACGGCTGCTTTCAGGTTATGAACACGGATTCTGACCTGGAATGAAGACTCTAAATCCGGACATAATCACAGTATTTTTCCTTGTCTGTGTCAATTGTATTTTACCCCTGGTAACTATTATACTACTTGATCCATAGTTCTAATAAATGTTTTGTTCCATCCAACTGGACTATGATTTCCTCATTGAGAGGAAAGCTATTAATGCGCATGGCTGTATAATTTCCTGTAATACTCTAGAGATCGTTCTGATTAAATGATGCTGGCGATATCAATGCTGAACGAAGCATTATTTTGATGCATAACAACAACAGCAACAAAAATGCCCAATATGTTTATCTCTGCAGGAAAGATTATAAATAATAATTACAATAATTAGTTTTAATCTGTCTCCGATGTGTCCCCCTGCCCAATGAGAACGCAAAATTAAACTACTGGATTAAATTGCCACCCACTTAATCAAGACACACCATCCGAAAGTGAGTGAAGAGGGGCTTGGTCTGCCTGAATGAATATTTACATCCTTTAGATTTAACATCAATTTTTATTTTTATTTTAACTTCATTCCTGAGTACAACGATGCAAACTCCACCTATAAAACTATAAAAATGTATAAATTTGCCTGAAAATTTAAACAGATAACAGATAAGCCTGCTACACACACACAACACACACACACACACACACACACACACACACACACACACACACACTCTAACAGGCTTACAAAAGCAATCTCTTCCTCATTGCGCCGTGGCTTGCATGTATAACAGCGTGTAATTTTTCTCCTGCCAATGCTTGTTGTCAGGAAGGAGCTGGATACCCACACATTTCAAAAGTACTGGCAAGAAGTCTATAAATAGCAATATCTAAAGAAAAGGACTGTCACCACTTTGGCTTTAAGGAGGATGTTTTGGGTGGTCCTCCTTAACAACGCACTGATGGGTCTAAACTCTAAACTCTAAAATGATATTCTTCTCATTCCAGTCCAGACGGGGCTGCATGTGACGACACCCTGCAAGGAGTCTGAGCTCCTGCAGGCGGGTATGAAAACTTCACACTCAGAGAAAAACAACATTTGCTTTCCGCAGCTTAACCACGGCTGAAACCGCACGAGATTCCTGCAGCAATAAGGTGTTTGCATATTTGTTATCCACCTGTCTAGATGTGATGCTGTCTTGCATTTTCACTGTGACTCCTTGCTTATCCCAAAGAGGACAGGCGCTTTGAGTTTCCATTAGTTTTGTCACCCGCAAGGATTTACTGCAGCTGCATTTTAAGGAGCCTAAAGGGCGCGTGCTGGCTCAGACTGAAGCCTCACACTGTAAAAGTGCTGCAAGTATCGTAGCATCCAAGAGGTGCGACTACACAGTAGAATTAGATACTATTAACAGAGTCAGCTAAATTGTTTCCACACTGATGATGATGAATCAAGAGAGGACATTGAGTCAAGTGATATTTCTCACATGACAAACATTACAGAACTTACAGAATTGCATTTGTGACACTAGAAAATAACACGATTCTCAAATCAAATGTGGTTTCTTTTTTATCCTGACATTGTGTTTATGAAACCCTCTTTGATGGTGAATTGAATTGCGTTTAAGCTCATTAGGGAGCTGAAATTGTTATTTGTATTTGCACTAAAGGAGGCAGCACAGCCTGTTGTATTTGTTCTGAATGACAGTTGTGTCTGCGAGCAGGGCTCTTACTCTTATCTTTTCAAAGATAATAATCGCTGCATACAACCACAAATTACAGAGTCTACTGGTGTGAACTATGAAACGCCACTGGGAACAAGACATCAAGTATGCACATAGTGCAGGAGCACCAACCTCGTAATGAAAAGCTTAAACCCGAATACCAAAAGGTGTAACTGATGCAAGGTAAACTGGATCATTGCTTTATTAAACAACCCACTGGTTGGACTGCTGAAGCATGCATTTTGTAGCCTGCAGCTGGCTAGGCCATGCAAATGATTAGTCTATTAGAAAATATGTTGAGGTGAGACAAAACAATGCATCATCAATAAGGAAACACATACCTGCAGCGTTAGCTTCACTGAATCTAAAAATATCTCTAATGTTTGTTAATGTTGTGAGTTGTCATCCAAAAGAGCCCACACACAGTAAACGCTTTGCTGTACTACCTTGTACATGTTGCGTATCAGACTGGCGTGCGCCACTTTTAATGCAAACTGTGCTTTTCATCTAAAAAAGGACGGACAGGTACTGTTAGACAGTCACGCAGCAAAGAAGTGCACCTCCTTGACAGCCATGCTGCCACGGGTCCTGCAGTCCTCACACAGAGGCAGCAATGTGATACAGTCAGACTGTTGCCCCCTCCCGGGGGCAGCTACAGCAATATTTTAACTTCTTATTAGGAAGCAATAAATTGCATGAAGGGCTGAATAACAGGCAGCAAAATAAAGTAGCAGAATCCACCTAATGAATGTAAAAAAATGCAAACAGATGATAAAACACACAGGCTTCCAAACAAATTCACACTATAGACATACATAATGTCAACATTTACTGAAAAATACACAAAACCCACACAAGCCAGTTTAATTCTGGCTTGTGTGGGATCGAGATCAAATAA
This sequence comes from Brachionichthys hirsutus, assembly GCF_040956055.1. Taxonomy (NCBI): domain Eukaryota; kingdom Metazoa; phylum Chordata; class Actinopteri; order Lophiiformes; family Brachionichthyidae; genus Brachionichthys; species Brachionichthys hirsutus. The sequence continues at coordinate 36,920 of NW_027180531.1, read as the reverse complement.
AATGCTGCACGACTTGGATGATCAATTCGATCCCTGTTGTGTTTTTCTATTACCGGTAGTTTGGCATTTCCCATCCATTTTCACAAAGCTGATTAAATCAGAATGATTTAGAAACCTGTTTATTGTTTGAGGGTGTATTTCGAGACCCTAATCATTCACCTTTGCTTTTGAATTTGTTATTTTATTTTTAATTTCACTCCAAAATCGATCACTAATCTTTGTTGGTCAACCAGAAGATTTTTTTGTATCGTTATTTTCAACTACCTGGTGTGAACGGCCTAGTTTGCGACCAATTTCGCGATTTGACAAGTTTTGATGTTCCAACTCATCTCCCCTACCTTTCTACCTTTCTGACAATGCAATCTTGTGTACCATTAAGTGTTGTACAAAGAAGTATGTGACAATATTCTGAATTCTAGAGTGGTCCTGCATTGTTGTCGCTCATCGGGTGTGGAATGTGGCAGCGCGGAACGGACAGTCTTGATTTTTGTTTGGCTGCTCTAAAGGGTGATTTGTCCCCGGGAAATGGGTGGTCCTATGTTTTTGTCACACACTGTATATGAAAAACATAAATAAATGCATCTCTGGTATTGTTGGAAAATGAATGTTAGTGGTAAATCACATCTCTGCATTAATCGATTGTTTCAGAAGAATCTGTCTGTTCAGAATGATTGTGAGACACATGAGATTTTTTTTTTTTTTAATTGTTATTTATTTTTAATCAGGGCTTTCCCTCAAGGTGTCTGCTTGCAGAAGGTTCTGAGGTCTCTATCTTCGCGGTCTCTTTCTGATACCTACCAGGAGAACAAAGTCAGCATATTTCACAATGAATGGCATCAAGTCGCTGCCAACAAATAGAATGCTCACTCTGCAGCAATGTGGCTCTGTAGATTAAGTCTTCCCCCTTCAAGAGCAACACGCGCAGGAGACAGCGTAAGAGTGGAACTGTTTTCTGCATGGATCCTTCAAATGTAACGCTGCTGCTCTCTCTCTCTTTTTTGGGGAAGGGATGGATTTGGGGAAGCAGGATTTGCAGTACAGTATTGGAGTGGAAAAATATACAACAACTAAGGTTTCTAGTTGTCTTTTTTTTTTTTTAAGCAACACTCCCGAAAAGGGATCTGCAAAATCTCCCGTGTGTGCTCAGTATTTGTATTGATGGACCCACAAAATGTATTTTTTTTTTTCTACTAAATCCATTGTTGTGAAGTATATACTGTAGGGCTTAATAGTGACCTCAGCTCCTCTCTACCTCTGGCACTCTGTGGCAACTTGTGAGAGGTATCATATTTTGCAGTTCTCTTTACTTCAGAGCTGTCCGTCTCGGGCCTGATATCAAAGGGAGAGGATTTCTGCTCAATGCTCTACACAAAAAAATATATATTTCCATGCTCTGCAGCAAAAAGTCACTTCCAGATATATTTCATACACTTTAAATAGTGGAGGTGTATATCACAAGGGTGGAAAGGGAAAATGCTCGCACGTGCCTACCTTGGATTGATCGATGGGACGGCTTCTTCAAATTAAACATGAAAGTACTTTCTCTGTTATATCTAATCCATCCTAATCTGAGTGTTTGTATTCCCCTTGTGAGGGTGGCCCATGTCTTAAAGATATTCATGGGCGATTATGAACAGACCTGAGTCAAAGCTGGGTCTTGCAATCCATTTTAGTTTTGGCAGCGTCTGTCAGACATATTTAGTCTGATATGAGGGTCTGACCTTGGCGACTAAGTGGCTGTGCGAGTCAGCACTTTTTGAAGTCTTCCTCATACGATGGAGGCAGCTTGCTTATGAGACAGGTTTCTCCTTCTTTTCGCCATTGCCCAACACAGTTTGCACACAGGATAAGTTGCCACAAATAATATAACAGATGATGGTTTGCTAACCGGTCCAACTTTCAGACTTTATCAACCATTGCAGTGATGTCGATTTACCCTCTGGGGAGTCTGTGGTGATGTCGGCAAGTTTGATATTGAGCAGTGTGGTATTAACTAGTTTGATGCATTGCACATTTGCACACATTTTCCATTGAGAAATAAATCAGGAACGGAGTTTTGGTAACCAAATTGCACATCTTAACAGAATGAGACAACCATCAATGTCAATGTTCCACATTTAGTATGTAAAGCAACACCCCTCCCTGTGGGGAAGCAGAGAGAATGTGCTTGTTTAAACATGTTGGACGATCAGCAGCCATGAAAATAATTGCACAATGCTCGAATTGTTTTGTCCTCACAGATTCCTCAATTTCATTTCATCATCTCCAGTTGTCTCAGCCAAGTCATCAGCTGCCACCACCACCTGCTGCCCAAATCCTTAATTTACAATCACCCTGAGGTTTCGAAGAGCCAGAGATTTTCCAATTCATTATCACATACAGTATAATCTGGTGCAATAAACACCGCTCATTACTTACATGCATTTCCTCCTAAATTAAACAATAAGACTATTTCAAGTTGTAATTATTGGTAAATATATTCAACATTGGCAGGACATGAGCAGTGAATAGTAGACTGTTGTGTTACAGGCAAAATATGTGTTGCTCTGTAAGCAAACATTTATATATCTCGTTATTAGAAAGGACGTATCTTTTTCTCAGGCATCTGCCGAAACAAACTATTTATCTTGGGTGGAAACATTTATAAAACAAGAAAATAAAATCGGGCTCTGCTGTAAAATGTAGTTTGTTAAATTGTCTAGTCAAAAAATGAGACACCTTATTTACATCCATATTTAAATATTGCTCTGCTGACATGACAATTTAAAACTAGAAAAGCACTCAGAGAGAGCAGACCTCCGCCAAGTAGCTCATTCCCCTCCTAATTGGATTTACACCGTCCACATGGTGATCTGGATCAACAGCAAAAGGCTCTAAGTTGATGTGTATTTTTAACAGATTTTTTATAATGGGTTGCCAATGTTAAAATTGTATATGTTTTCCTGACCTCCTTCTGGATCAGATCCAGATAAAAGATGAAAGATAGAGGCCCCCCACTACATGACTGTGTCCATAAACATCAATCAATAATCGACCAAATCCAGAATCCAGGATCTCTTCTCGATCATCACCAAAATGTAATCAACTGTTCCTGGTAACATTCCCAACATTTCCTGAAAATGGCATAAGATTTCTTTTTAGCATTTTAAAGTTATGTTGCTGAAAGACAGACAAACAAACCGATGCCGGCAAAAACACAACCTCCTCGGCGGAGGTAATACATTTGAGAATCCTAAAGCAGCATCTCCTCTAAAGCTGGCCGGTGCGTCTTATACTCGCCACAATTGGCAGTTCGGAAAGGCTTTTCACACTTGACACTGGGCATCAATATTGCAGCAGGGGCAGCAACATGTCAAACTCTTACTGAGTCCCAGGTGGGTTCTTGTGGTATGCAGGATATCCTACGCCAACAGGCAGGTTGAAGCTACCGTATTTATCAATGCGATGCTGCTCTTGCCCAAGGACAGGGGGGAAAACACTGCTGCTCGCTCTTAGCATCTTTGAATCCCCACTTAAAAGTAAAGAGCGAGAAGTTCAATGAGCTGCCCTGTGTTGGTCCCTGAGTGTGAATTTGAAAGCTGCTCCTGCCTACGCTGTGCAACTCCATGACAGGCCCCTTCTGTGCCATTCAGGGCCAGAGGCATTTACAGGAAAGGGTTTGACGTTCTAGCTTTCATTCTGGCTCAGCCACTGTATCATTCTAAACTCTTTACAGTGTAAAGAGCAGGATCCTAAATTTTACAAACCACGTAGTCACATTCCCTGTCTCCTCATTGAGCTGAAACACCAAGGTTGATGTGCTCCCTGGAGGCTTGGGGGATTCATCGTGCTTTTTTTTTTACTGTGTAGCAGAATAATAAGAGACAAATTATTAAAACATAAATGTGGAATGTTTAATGTTAACAACTAGAAAAGCACTCGGTGAGAACAAACCTTAACCAAGCAGTTCATTCCGCTCGTAATTGGATTTACACTGAATACTGAAACTCAGTTTGTAAATAATACTTTAAAGTTATTAACAATAACAAGTGCAATGCGTATACTACGTGTAGATATATCGTAATGTATATCACCATTTTTCATCTTTGATTGGTTTTCTGTTTTTTCTTAATGGTAGGAATGATTAATGAAATTAATGATTAGAATTGATCAACAATAATCAAACCAAGTGAGAAATTGGCCCCTTTTTTCCTGAAGACCACTTGATTAGATATATGTTAAGAAATTGTGGAGTCACCATCCATAAAAAATCAATAAAAAATAACCCGCTGATTGGTCAATATGTTTTTATTTTTTTTTAATCTGGCTTGCTCCCAATGTTAAATGGGTTCTGTTCAACCAAGACCCAGCTTCAGATTTGTTTCATAAAGATCCATCAAGCAGTTTTTCCACTGTCCTGCTGGCTGGGCCAGTAGCGCAATGGATAACGCGTTTGACTACGGATCAGAAGATTCCAGGTTCGACTCCTGGCTGGCTCGGTACCTTTTAGGGTGGTAGTAGCTCGGTCAGTATGGACTTGGCTCGGGAACCATCTTTTCATGATGGCATTTAATGAAGAAGTAAAATAAAATGTAAAAAAAAAAAACCCTAATGGCTACTGATAGAGCAATAAAAGACTCAAAGGAAGGGGAAAAAACTTGCACACTTCACAAGAGGTCTTGTTTATGGTCTGCAGGGGCGGTTGACATGCAGTGACAGAAAGCATGTATGGTGGCAAACACACTAACCAGTGTAGAACAGTGACGTGCAGTCAGGGGAGGCAGGGGAGGCACAGCCTCACCTGTCATCATATAAAATCATATAAAAATCATGTATTTGTATTATTAAAAATAATATAAAAATCATATAATATATATGATATATATCACATCAGTGATATTATATTATATATTTTATGATTTTTTCATTTTTAATAATACTATCAGTGCGTCACGTATTCTTGTGCTCAGCGGCATTAAATTACTGCAGAATGAGGCCATGTGTAATACTGTCTCCGGCCGATAGGAGACCCGTGAGTCTGATTCAGCGCACTCATCAGCTGATCCGCTCGTTCGAGACGGGCTTGTAAACACGGAAGCGCTGGCTGTCTGGATGTCTGGACGTCAAGCAAGAACCCGTCTTTTCTGCTTTTCCTGCCTTCTTTTCTCAACTTCTGAAGATGTCTGAACTCGGATGGGATATTGCGACATGAAGAATTTACCGAGAAGCCTCCAAACACGAGCAGCAACAACGCGTATTCATGGTCAAATTGCGCTAGAAACTTTTGAGACGTCCCGGACAGACCTGGCTTTGGACGGACAGCGGAGACTTAACATCAGCGTACAAAAAGCTAAGGAAAAGGAGAGCCGAGAGATTTTATTCTATTTATATATTATATTGCACTGTTGCTGCTTCGAGCCCGTGAGACCGGCGTCTGGCCATTTCTGGGACCGATTCGAGCAGAACCGCGGCGGACTGGGCCTGACAGAGAGTCCATTAGATGGGAACGAGTGTTCTGTAACGTTCTGGAGAACATAAGCTGTCAAATGAAGGCCAGCTTTTCCTCCATCGCTGGCATAACTCTGCCGTGCCGTTCCGTTCTGTTCTCTCTCTCTCTCTCTCTCTCTCGGCGCAGCCCCAGCTGGACACACACACACACACCCTCATCCACACACAGGTCTCACAACATGTGTTTAACAGTTAAACATCAGTTAAACTTTAACTGATCAACACACACATTCAACGCTGCACGCACACTGATACGCATAGTTGAATAATTTCATGTCATATAATTTCATTAAATCTCTTGTAGATACGCAGATTATGTGTGGTCTCCCCTTTTTGTCATAAACTGATGAGCCAGGTTTGTGACAATATGTAAAAAATGCTGGTACAAATTTTTAAACAAAACACGTTAAATGTTGCCAATCAAATGATGAACAAGCTGTAGATTCATTTATTTGTAAATCTGACTGTGCCTCACTAGACACGAACCTCACAGCACGTCACTGGTGTAGAACATGGTGGAAACAGATGACCCCTCCCCCCCCTGCATTCTAATGGAAGCTCAGTAGAGAATTAATAATTGAAGACAGAATTACATAATTAATGAACTTCCTTCAGCTGAAACATTGTCGTTGAGGGGCAACCAGTTGAAGGAGGAAGAGACGCAGCAGGGCCCAGTGGTCGCCTCTCAGAATGGGAGCCATGTGGGACGGTCCTGGTCGTGTGTGTGCACAGGTCCTCCTCTCTGAGGCGACCAGGCGTTTTACACTCAGGAGGGACTGGAGGGAGAGGAGAGCGAATGTGTGGAGGTAAGGGAAGAAAGAAGTGTCACTATGACTCAGAGGCGTTTGGATGGGATGTTTCTGGCTGATGGCTGGTTGGTTTTTTCATCCCAGTTACTCACCTTGATTAGCACTTCAGGAAATGAACGGGGGGATGTTTGCAGGTCCTCTGGGTGAAAGAGCCCCTCACAGAGCAGACTATAGTTAGTGCCTTTGAACTATGTGTATAAAAAAAAAGCCCCCTGGCAAACTAACAGTAAAGAATTTCACATCGAATGAATTCTTAGTATATTTTTAGAGGCGGGAGGAGGAAAAGTACATTTACCTCAGGACTGTGCTGAAGCAGCGATTTGATGCTCTCGCTCTCTTGTGAATCAATAATTATGACGAACTGGAGGTTGAACTCAGACACTGAGAACATTCCCACAGCTGAAAAAGCTGTGCTTATTGTATACTTTGTGAAAATGGGCTTGAGCATGAGCTGAAGCATGCTGTCAAGCAGGAAGGGCAGCTGAGTAGGATTTGAGCAGACATCTGAACTCGACAGGGAGCCGGGGGGGGGGGGGGGGGGGGGGGGGGGAGGCAGGCAGGTAAGGGTGACCCTGAGGAGGAGGCCGACATGAATGAAATCCCACACCGTGCCTCAAACCACTTACTGCCATGCTTCTCCTGGCCAGTCCAAGTGTATAAGTGCAAAGACAGCATTATGTCAAAATGAAATACAGTAAACGTGACAATGGTGGCAAAAGTGAGGCACAGAAAAGCAGCGACATATCAATATACATCCCGACAGAGTAACATTTCAAAGAAGGTTGATATTAATTACAGTATTCACAGACACTGACAAAATCCATCCATCCAGCCATCCATCCTCTTCCCCTCTGCGGGTCACAGGAGTTGCTGGAGCCTTTTCCAGCTTGCTATGGGCAAGAGGCCCATCTCGCTGTGAGGCAACAGCACTACCCACTACACCACTGTGCCGCCCTGTAGACATGTAGAGTCTAACCTGACTAAGAAGATTATTGAACAGAGAGACCGGGCGGACTGGATTACAAGACAGAGGAGCCTGAACAATCTCCATGTCAATCTTTTTCTGTCTTTTATTTATTTAGTTTACATGATTATAATTAAATAAACGTCGATCAAAATAGCATGCGGCTATGACAAACAGAGGGAAATAAAACTATAGATTTGACAGTGGTAAACTACATGCGAGTATAGTAACGGAAAAACAACTGTGAAAACACGACGTGCGCTGGTTGCATTAATGAGATGATTGGATGCAGGTGTATCAGGACTGAAGGCCACGCCCCTCAAACACATAAACATATAAACAGCGCTACAAACAGGGTGGCGAGGAGCTGCATCTTCAATAACATGTAGTTTACTTGGCTGTTTCCGGATTGTGTCTCTTTAAGTTTCTGCTCAATCATTTCAAACAGACATATTGAACATTTGGTTGATTGGCTTCACACATCCGACCTTTTACTGAATATTTTTTTAAAAGTGTGTTCTTAGTCAGAGAGCTCACAGACGCAGACACTCCAAGTGGCGATAAAGGCAAAGAAGCAGAGCGAGAACAGGATTTAAATATGCGAAACTTATTCTGGACTCTCAGCTAAACGCATGAAAATTCTTCAGTCCTTCAGGCAGATCAGACGCTGCTTATCATTTAATACAGATCTAACATTTATTCATGCTGTGACTTTCTCATCTCTTACTGCATAACTTCCTGCCCTTTGGCATTAGCCCCCCCACCATTGAAACCATTAACATCCCTTAATAACCATGCTATTAATGCTCTAGACAAGAAATCAATATTCAACCCCTATAATATTAAAAATAAATATTATCGCCTCAGTTTTGACAATTTCATTCAGTGTTCCGACCTCACACTTTTTTTTAATGCCTTCACCATCTAGCGCCGCCCACTTTTAATGCTGTCGTAACTAGATTACTGCCGTGAGTGGCTGAAGTGCATCTGATTAGACATGGGAAACCGGTCATAGAGAGTAAGACAGACTCCTGCTTTGTCTCATGCTGCTGTGACGGGGACAAGACTTTGCATTTGGACCCACTGAAAAGACCATAGCTGACGGACAGCTAGCAACTGCATTCTGTGACTCCATACCAGTAGGTGGCAGTATAGTCTCTGTTAAGACTTTCACTTGACACTCAGAAAGGGAATTGCATTGAAAATTGTAAACTAAAACTGTAATAATTTTATGATCGAGTAATGTAGACTTGAATTTATGCCATGAATGTTATGTGCTGTTTAATTAATTTTTAAATAACTTATTTGGCCATTTTAGCTTGATAGAACAGCTGAAGACTGAGGCAGGAGATGCAGAGATAGCCTGAGTGGTAATCGAACAACCACCGTTGATGGACTGTTCCCTCTGTGCACACACTTACGCTGATGATGGGCTGGTCTTTGGTTTGAACCATTATCCTGTTCAATCAGCAGCAACAGAGATGTTTACAGGGGGTCGTCGACTTACGACCTATGCGACTCGCGACACACTGGTCTGTTGTTTTTTTTGTCTGTTTACGAGGTGTTTTTACGGCATACCGGAAAGCGAGCGAATCGAATGTGCAGTAGTTTCTGTGGTCTCGTCCACGATGTCTACCGAGAGGAAATTGTCTCTTTTTTCTCTGATATTTTCCATATCATGACACAGCATAATATACTTGCGGTAATTTTAGATGGTGCGACTTACGACACAACCCTCAGAAACAATTGTGGTTGTAAGTCGACGACGCCCTGTAATGACCACACATAAAAGGAATGACCGTGGAACTCAGTTCATGACGACTATTACCTTTAGCAGTTTTGCATCTTTGTTTATCTGATATATTTCTTTAGCTGTACTTATTAAAATTGTATTTATTTCCTGTTCTTTATTTAGTGTGGCGAACTCTTCATTTTTATTTTTATTTTGCTGATGCTGCATCTTCTTGGGCTGTTTGAAATGGAGAAATAAACCAGGGAATGCAAGATATGAACTTTTAATAAAAAGCAAAGCAAACCTCAGAATGTTTTTTTTTTGCCACATGAATTGCTGCAGGACCGAAGAGGTTTGAGAATAGGTCAATACCAAGAATCCCTACAAATGATGAGCTGATTTCACTTAAAGCAAATATCAGGTATTTGATCCACAGGCACTTTTTGCAGGCAATTATAATTACCTTGCACTCTTGTCCCTTCTCTAGCCTATACAAGTTATTCCATTAATAACTTTGACTCAACATATCTGTAATTTTCTGTAACCCCTGCTCTCTACCCTGCTCAGTTTCATAAAGAAACCCTTAATTGTCTAATTTTCCATTGATACACTGTGTGACCATGTATGAACCTGAGAAATGTAAAGGCAATAATGGTGAAATTAATAGCTTTCATTTATCAAGCTCCTTTATTGTGGAATCAGCTCCCTGTTTCGGTTCGTGAGGCAGACGCCATCTCTATGCTCAAGGGTAGACTAAATACTTTCCTTTTTAACAAAGCTTATAGTTAATCAATACAATAATCAATAAGCTGTCATAGGCCAGCACTGGTGGCGTAACCTCCTATGACACACTGAGCTCCTCCCTCTCAATCTGATTATTTATGTTTTATATGTCAATGTATTCCCTGTAGTCTTGTGCTCTCTCTCTTTGTTTGTCCCTCTTTCTGTCTCTCAGTCTGCAGGTCCTTCTGTCCGTGGTGCTGCAGAACCTGGACCTGCAGCTGTGGACCCTGATGTCCCTATCGCTAGTATTAGCATTTATAGTTTTATATAGCAGCTCTTTAGTCAGTATCTTGTTCAGCAGCCTATATGTTACGTTTTGTTTTTGTCTGCTCCTGCTCTCTGTCTCCCTCTCTTTGTTTCCTCTCCTACTACCTGTCCTTGCCGCTCTGTCTTTCTACCGCTCTCTCTCTCTCCTTCTCAACCCAACCGGTCAAGACAGATGGCCGTCCACTATGAGTTATAGGTTCTGTCCAAGGTTTCTGCCTGTTAAAGGGAAGTTTTTCCTTGCCTCCGTCTCCAAAGTGCTTGCTCTTGTGGGTCAAGTTGGGTTCTGTCTTTCCCTGCAGGTACTACAGCTGCAGCTACTCCTGTAAAGTGCCTTGAGATAACTTTCTGTTATGATCTGGTGCTACAGAAATACATTTGAATTGAATTGAAGTGAATAAACAAACACTATTTTGCTGTGAGATTGGCTGCTATTCTGCCTCGTACTTATAGGATACTTATATACATTTTCAGCTACTACATGCAGCCTTTCCCTTCACACAATTATTATTATAACTCCAGGCGGCACAGTGGCGCAGTGGGTAGCGCGATTGCCTCACAGCAAGGTTTTGAATCCATTATGTGCAGACTTTGTATGTTCTTTCCGTGTCTACGAGGCTCTCTGGGTTTTCTGGCTTCCTCCCACCTCCAGAAACACGTGAGCGTGTGCGTTTGTCTTTCTTTCATGTGGCCACGCCTTTAGCTGGTGTCTCATTCAGGTTGTGCCCCGCCTCTTTCCCGTAGTCAGCTGGGACAGGCTACAGCAACACCCGTGACCCGAAACGCGGATAAAGCAGCTATAGATGAGACAATTTCAGGTCATCTCCTCTACAAGAAAATGGATGGATGGATTATTATAATTCCTTCCTCGTGTCTTCTGTTGATGCTTTGAAATAAAATTCTCAGCAGCAGCCCCGTTGAATTCATTTTTTAGGCATTAGCATTGGATACAGTTGTCTAGATAATCTACAAAAGACTCACATACTTGATATATTTGATTGATTTAGATCCTTTTTGCATTTAGTCAGTGTTTCAAAGACTATAATACAGCAGGCTTGATTGTTTGCAGACGGTTAGACAAAATCAGGAAGACTTAAAAAAAGCACATAATGGTTCATTAATGCATTCCCAAAGGACAGGCTGCAGTCCCCTCTCAGTGGGGAAACACGTGAGCCAAACTGCCTAACCGGAGGAAATGTAAACAAAACAAAAGACAACACAGAAATAAATCCAATAATTAATGGCACTGTCTGCAGTGCGGAGATGAAGCAGTGCAACAGAGGACATGCAGATAATCCAGAAGAGAAGAAACAGCAGAGACCAAACAGCTCTGGTGCCAAGGAGTGGAGGTAGGAGAGGACCGCCCACCGCAGTGCAGAACTAAACACGCCTCCAGCGCAAACATCTCAACGTGCACATGGGCAATAGTCACATTGCAAGATGTGCAAAGGCAACTTAACAAAAGCAACTGAGGCACACAAATTAATTTGTAAAGTTTATTAGATGTCCTGTTTTTTTCTGATAGGCATTCGAGGCTGAGGTACTTCAGCTTAATTCCTGAGAGACTTTTATGGTATCCAAATGAGGATGTATCTGTACATGAATAACTGAATGTAGCTGGAGAAGTTTCCTGAATTCTTTCATATTACATAACAACATAACACAAGTGTGTGTGTCTGTTTTTTTTTTTTACTAGTCTTACTGCCAGCTGCATGAATAAAAATAATTATAAATCTAAATTGGCAGCACGGTGGTGTAGTGGTTAGTGGTGTCGCCTCACAGCAAAAAGATACTGCGGTCAAATCCTATCTGTGTGGAGTCTTTATGGTGTCTGTGTGGGTTTTCTCCGGTTTTGGAGACCCCGGCGGCAAGTGGCTCAGTTGGTTGGGAACCAGATGGTCACCAGTTCAAGTCCCGGCCCAAGCACAAATATGGAGAGTGGACTGGTGGTCCTCCAGGACATAACTGCGTTAAATTATTAATATAAAATATACCAATCTGCCTCAGTGAAGCAAAGCTACACAAAGCGAATTCAATGCAAATCAATATACAGTAATGCAATTCCTACAGTCAGGAGTGTGTCCTCCACATAATTCAGATGAGCACGAGGCAGCTTTACACCAGGAAGGCACTGCTCATGTAGAAAAGCTAAGAAAAATACTTGCAACACCACTCTTCTAGTAGGAGGAAGGACACACACACACACACACACACACACACACACACATCCCAGCAGTGGCTACCTGCCTTAAGACTGGACAGGGCAGAATATTATTGCATTTTAATTTGCATCGCTTAAAACTACAATGATGACGTAATGAAGGTCACCTGACTTGGTTCTTTCCCCGGATATTAAAAGGAAAACACTCTTTTTAGATGATGGACTAATAATTTTTCAGTCCAATTCTATTGGGCTTTTAGAAAATGGGGCACTGGAGCCTTGGACAGCCAACAAGCTCACCTCGGCATCGCTTGTTGCTAAGCGGGATAGTTTTGTCAGACTGATTAATTGGATGACTGGTTGTGTGCTCTTCCTCTTGCCTGTTATCTTTGCCCATACTCTCTTTTTCTCTCTCCATGGACTCTTACATTGTGTAACCCTTTACTGAACATTTTTCCATCTTCTCTTTATTTAAGCAGGACATCTTGTTGATATTAAAATGTCTTACAACACAGACCTACTTGAGTTTTGAGAATGAACAAAAACACGTTATACAAAAATCCTCAATGAAGCTGCTTCTCATACTTAATGACCTCTAAAGAAAAACATGCACGTCTCCTTCACTACGTTCAGTTGATAATAGTGGGAAAGATTTTTTAGATCTCATTGCACATTCTCCCAGATAACCTTCTCGTCTGTCTTACAACATTCAACTTTATTCAGCCTCCACAACTCAGTGGAGAATAGGTACAGTATTTTCCAGACTATAAGGCCCTACTTTTGTTCCCACGCTTTGAACTCTGCGTTTTACAGATGCGACTAATTTATGAATGTGTACAGGCTAAAAATGCCGTCAATGCATTTAGCCTCTTCATATCAGACCATTGAAATAATCAAACAGGTCACAGTGGACCAATTAAACTATTTGAATTACATCAAACACACTCACACAAAATTCTTATGACATTTGGGACTATTTTGGAGATAAGGTCAGAGAGACCAGACTTTGATGGTTTGGACATGTCCAGAGGAGAGACAGGGACTACATCGGTAGAAGGATGCTGAGGATGGAGCTGCCAGGGAACAGGACTAGAGGTCGACCCAGGAGAAGATACATGGACGTAGTGAGGGAGGACATGAGAGTGGATGGTGTTGGGGAGGACGATGCAAAGGACAGGGTAAAGTGGAGAACATTGTTTTGCTGTGTTGACCCCTCAGGGTACAAGATGAAAATACAATAGTAGTAGAAATGAAAACAAAAGTAATAAACAAAACCCTCTTAGTGTCGACCTGCATGATGTATATTGTTTTTAGTAAACCTGGTGTGCTGCTGATGACAGAATGCTCATTTAAAAATCAGAGTCATATAAACCGCACTTCTTGATCGCTGTGGATTTCTGATGTCACCAAACAAACTGCTTCTCCATCCTTTCGGCCTTCACGATAAGCTAAGATAGCCGCAAGCAAATAGCTTATAAGAATTAGCATGCGGAGATGATGCTCTCCAACTCATGACAAGAATGCCCACAACACATTTAGAAGTAGAAGAAAACTCTATATTTCCTCTGAACTTTCCAAGTTTTAAAACGGCGTGAAAACTTGGCAGGAGGAGCCTGCAGTGCCGGAGAATCAGGCTGGCATGCTGCGAGCCAAACTGTGGGGGAACTGAAATGATATTGTTCTGCGGATCTTCTCTGCTGCATCGGAAGCATAACAAGCAGAGTGGCCCGGCCGTGCTGCGGCAGAACCCTGGACCCTGTGAAGGACATCGTCACAAGTGAGATATGACTGTCAATCTGATTTTCAGCATGAGCTTAGCTGTGCGCTGTCACAGACCGTAAATATTTAAATTGTCACAAATTGGGAATCGAGTGAGCAAACATGAAAGCCTTCCTCTGTCTGAATGTTTGCAGTGTGTCTGTCAGACATCCTGAAAAGGGTGGATGCCATTAGATTCCCTTTGATTCTCTGATGAGATTTTAACCCTATAAAGCACTTCTTCATGGTTTCACATACATTCCCTCAAAGCTGGCACGCCAGCGAGTGACTGAAAGATGCATTAGTCAGAAACCGAACATGATTAACCATCATTACGGAGAATTATGCACAACAATTAAATCTGTCTGGCACAAGAACACATGTCTGGATAAATGAAAGATCAACGGCTATGACAGATATCCCCCCCCCACATATATTTTACAATTAAAACTTCTGTTGCACTAAATAACTCATAAATTATTTCTGTAACTAGCCTTTCCAGAAAACAATTATTCGAAGAGAAGAGAAACAGGTGCAGAGTCTTTTTGAGTGATCGCAAAGATTTATTTACAGATAGCCTCAACTTGGCAATGAAAGAAAATAGAAAAAGCAGCATCACACAAAGACATGAATGCCTGGCTTATCTGACAACTGAAAAAAAATGTCTTGGGGGGGGAAAATACAGCTGCAGTCTTGACAGCCACCCAAGAAATTCAAACAGATTACACCTGTCCCTGGCCTGTCCCCGCACCGTCTTTAAAATACTAATCAGATATGCTTGTCAGATATGAGGCAGTGAGGCCTCTGAGATCACACAGCAGCAAAAGCACGACATAGTCAAACACAACAGGGCTGTAAGATGCAGCTTATCATTCATCCTACATTCGGCACACTATAGATTCAAAATGCAGCTTCTCAAACAAGCAATTAATACACTTCATACACGTACATGTATATATATCTGATCTTGTGCAAGCACAGATCTATGGTTTTGTTTGATGACATTTTGGAACTAATATTCAGTGCTGCCGTGAATATGAGAGGATTTGTGTGCACAACATGATCTCTGTGTGTCAACAGAAGCTTTGTAAAACAGAGTGTGAGAGATGTTTGTCTTTCAATCTCTCGTAAGAGACGGAGAAATGTAGTTCAATTGTATTTCATACATAAGTAATCCACATAAACAGGAATCAAATGGCCTTTTTTTCCCAAAGAGCCAAAGCAACAGGCAAGCAAAAAAAAAAAAAAATAGAAATCTAAAAAGCAGGTTAAGTAATAAACAGAGAGGACCTGCTCAAAATAAAGTATGACATGTTTGACCTTGTTCCTCTCATTGAGCACAAAGCACTTTGTAGATGTCAGAATTTGATTTCTTGCATTTGATCCTTTTCATCCCTTCACAACAACAAAAGAGCTGTGTAGGGTTTATCGATCACAAAATAATGGCCTATGGAGTCATGAATTCATGCCTTTTATTGAAAGGGCCAGCTGGAAGGAGAGGGAAGGGCACCTCTGCTTGTGCTTTCATGCCTGGCTAATGAACGTGAGGATCTGGATGGTCAGAGGTGGACCAAAGTGTGAACCACTGCATGCCGTGATGCCCAGCCGATGCTTCAGCAACGACAGGTGGTGAAGCAAATGGACCAGAGTGCAAACATCTCAGGTAATTATGGAGTAATGATCCAGGGGCACTGCCATATGGAAACCCACAGGAAGTCGTGCGTCTTTGGCTTCATCCTGAGATGGATTGGCTGCTCGTGTTTCCGATGGCGACATCTTTGCAGGCAATTTTCTAGAGTTGTTGAACACAGAATCTATTTGTTCTAAAAAAATCAGCCCTCGATTCTTTCAAATATTGCAATTGTGAGTTGGTGGCAATCTGTGCTCCGTGCTCAAAGCTGAGGCAGTCATGTGTAACAGATGGATGCATTTTCATGTGAGTTTTACGATTGGTCTCGGTGGGAGGATGCAAGTTCTTCAGTTGTGCTGACAGCAGGTTGGTCGCTTTATCATCGGGCCGGAATGATAAGATGCTGCAACAAGAAAAGAATAGAAAAAAAACCCCAAGAGAAGACGATTTCATGTTAACAAGATGACTTTCTTTCGACTTAATGTTCCCATGGAGAAGACCCCAATGTAAATGCTTGTGTGTTTAAATACTTTACTTTCTGTCGTCTCTTCTCCTTCAGGGTTTGCCTCATTTTTGGCAATGCTTTTTTTTTTGCATCTTAAGTGGACATAATGAACACACCACATCAATGCAGTGATTCATTTTTCACACTTCTAGCTGCAAATCTCCGCTGACAACAGCTGTAGCTGTAACCCCCTTATCACTGGTATCTGACAAGGCGTAACCAGAGCTCCTCGTTTGCATTTTGTAATTTTTCTGCCATCTTTCCGTGCCTCTGAAATGCCTCGCCGCCAGCCTGTGGGGCTGAGGAATCACCTGCTCCTCTGAAACCAACACATAATCACTTATCTCCGCTTGTCATGCTCTGCCCGCTGCCATTACAGCTATTTGTCTACAGATCTTCTTGCATTTTTCAACACTTTTTCATGCTTGCACAGGTACACAAAAGCAATGAGAATTCACACACACACACAAACAGTCTCTCACATGCAGTGCAATTTTGCTTAAGGCTCGGAAATGTGTGTTAAGATGCACATCCTGCACCATGTGGAAAAAAACGAAAACAGGGAAAGAAAGAAAGCCTGCAGGGAGGATAACCAGCTACCGGAATGTTATCATGAGAGGCAGGTCCAACAATAAGTGAGGTCTTCGCTGAGCAAAGACTCACAGCTCCAGTTGAAAGGCTGGAGAAACCCACGAGAGAAGCAGAGGCAAAGAGAATAAATGTCCTGTTCTCCAAAGACCCATCCAAGGAGTACTCCCAGCTGCAACTCAATAAAGCACACGAAAGGAGAACAGTGCAGAGAGTGATTCATACTGGAATGGAATAAGGGAGTGCAATTGGAAATGGCTGATGGACCTAAAAAAATCATTATCCAATAAGTCTCAGGGAAGAAGAGATAGACAGCAGCGTGGTTGAAGAACGCAACAGACCTCCACGATTGTCTGGCGGCAAAAGCAGTTCTTGGTAAACATGAAGGGTCCCCACAAACGGAACAACACCGTCGAATAAGCGGCAGATAACCTGCCTCCGCACAACAAAGAAGCAATCAATGCAGCTAAGTTCAATTCAATTCAATTCAATTCAATTCAATTTTATTTCTGTAGCACCAGATCACAACAGAAAGTCATCTCAAGGCACTTTACAGGAGTAGCAGGGAAAGACCTGCAGGGAAAGACAGAACCCAACCTGACCCACAAGAGCAAGCGCTTTGATAAACGGAGGCAAGGAAACACTTCCCTTTAACAGGCAGAAGCCTTGGACAGTCACAGAACCTAGTGGATCTGTCTGGAATGGCTGGGTTGAGAAGGAGGGAGAGAGAGAGAGAGAATGACAGGTAGGATTAGAGTCAAAAACAAGGAGATGGATAGAGAAGTGATAGAGAGACAGAGAGCAGGAACAGACAAAAACAAAATGTAACATGGGCTGCTGAACAAGATACTGACTAAAGTGCTGCTATATAAAGCTATAAATGCTAATGCTAGCGATAGGGGCATTGGGGTTGAAGGCCACGGGTCCAGGTTCTGCAGCACCACGGACAGAAGGACCTGCAGACTGAGAGACAGACAGTGAAGAGATATGAATGAATGCATGTGCACAGCAAAGAAGAACCGAAGCCAGAGTGTCAAAGCAGCAGCTGCAACGACAAAGACCTGGATTCACTACAGGAGAGTCTATGACTCAAACATGGGCTCTAGAGAGCTTACAGTACAACCACAATCTTACTTTCAACTTTACTGCACATGGTGACGCTGACTCCAAGGTCATCACTCAAGTCACATGCTTCACACACACACAGGGGGCAGTTGTGACAAACGGCACAATCCTAGCAACCAGTAACATCAGGGAGGAGCCTGGGGGGGGTGGTTGAAGAAGTAGAATCAGATTCCTGGAACAGCATCCAAGGTCTGGAAACCTGTTTTCATTGTCGTGTTAGTTACCAGTCATAGTCGAAAGAGAAGGTGCGACTCTCACTAGGAATAGCTTGCAATTCATTATTCAAAAGTGTACATCAGACAATCTGCAGATCAGCAAGAACCCTGAGCATCACTTTTAACGACCCACCAAGACTCACAGGCGAACAATGCACCATTTATTATTTAGTCTTCCTGAAAACACCCACTTTCAAATTGTTTTCCTGGGAACACTGACTAAAACATCTGCAACCGTGTTACATGTTCTTCACTGGTTCTGCAAAATGAATCTATATCTTCACCCAAAGAGAGGCACAACCTGATCTAACGGGGAAACATTTGGCAGGACAACATCACGCTGAGCTTTCATACTGAGCACCAGACTCTGACACATTCTTTGCGTGCATTCATCACGCGTGTGCTGGAAAGAAGCCAGCTGAGACTGATAACTGTTCTACAAAGATGGAACCCGAGCAGGCACAGCACATGTCCACGGAGGGAGCTCTGGGAGGCCCTTATCTGATGAGAGACAGAAAGGGGACAAGCAGAGTAACAGCGTGAGTGCAGATAGCTGTGCTGCAAAAAAAAAGCAGCAAGAGGCCCATTAGTACAAGCCCAAGCACCCATCTCCATCTCCTTCAGTCTATCCATCCATCCAGCCATCCATTGTCTTGTAGATGAGGAGACCACAATCGTCCACAGCCACTTATCCGCCGTGCGGGTCACGGGTCGGCTGGAGCGCGGGAGGCGGGGTAGCCTACATGCTAAAACACCAGCTCATCACGGAACCACACAAAAGACAAACACACTCACACCTATGGACAATTTGGTGTGAATAATTCACCCGAAGCGCATGTTTTTTGGAAGCGGGAGGAAGATAGAGAACCAACGCAGCCAGGGGGAGGGCATACAAACTCAGGAAGGATTCAAACCAGAAACCTTTTTGCTGTCAGGCAACAGCGCAACCCACTTCGCCACCATGGTGCCCCTCCTGGAGACTATCCATCATACATTTATATCCAGTGAACATTAAAACACTTGGGTTGCCCCCCGCCCCCCTTCAATAAATATTTCTGCCGAAAAACAAAACAAAAAATTACCTAGAAGATTTTTTATTTAAAGCCGTCTTAATCTACTGGAAATACTGTGGAGCGATAGCAACAAAATAAATTGACTGTAATATTTTGCCTGCTGAGAAAGTCTATTATTATGGTAAAATAGTTGCGAGAACCTTGACTTGAATTAAGTAGTTCTTCCTTTCATCTTAACAGTACTCTTTGGAAATGCATGAAAGGAAGAGGAGAGAACAGCAAGAAAGTTGTGGGTTCAATTCCCAACCTTGGGTCTCTCTGTGTGCAGTTTGCAAGCTCTCCCCTCCTTTCTGCATGGATCCTATCCTATCCTATCCTATCCAGCAGATTCAAAGCAAAATATGTATTTATTTGGGCACGGGGCTTTTGGACACCTAACAATAGTCCCTTTCCTTTCGGCCCAGTTTTGTTCTCCACCAACTGGTTAGAGCTGATAAGCACTCAAGAATGATCCAGACACTGGATGTACGGATAACATGCCTGAACTGCTACTATTAAAATAAATAAGAGCAACAGTGCATGCAGAGACTATTAGCCATTTCTCCAGACAAGCATAACCACAACTGGAAATACTGATGACTTTATCCAGCTGTCATTTTAATGTTGGGAGATAAAAGTGTACAAAATTATTTCCTGGGTGAATATATGTGTATTTATTTGCATAAAGAACTGAATATTCTAATCCCATCACATTATAAATGTACTTACATTCAATTACCTTGATCCTTTCTCTTTATCCTCTGCTTGGAGGAAAGCCATTACGGGATCAAGGTGCACTAAGCCTCCTGGAGACGTTCAAAACAAACACTTTAAAGTTGATGGCTTATTCTTTTGGGTTCCAGTTTATATAAAAGCTTCATAGAAGAAGTCGTATTTGTTTGCTGTCTATTTGTGCCTGTTTTCTGTGGCATCAACAGGATGGCTCAAAGAGTGTGGAGAGAGCAATGGGAATTTTCTTTTTTCTTTTTTGGAGGGAGGCACAATATTTATTATTGAACTGTGCACAGGGGGAGATTCACTATTTTTTTATAGCTAGCTTTAATATGAGGAATATTGGAGTAGTCATGCTGAGAGATGAGAGTAATTATTCTGATGGATGACTGTTTCAGCGTTGGCTATAGCAACTGCTGGACCATAACTGTTGCTCTTACTTTGAAAGCGCAAACAGGGAGAGCAATGCAAGACATTAAATTGCACACATTCAGCCAGTCCATCTTCACCTTGTAGATGCTAATGACTCCTGGGGAGTCTTATTAATAGTTTCGGTCCTTTGTTTTCTGCTCCAACAGGAGTAAACGTATCCAAACTCTCCACCAGTCCAGTTTGCTCTTTGTTTTTGCTCTTCGTGATTCTTGGATTAGAGGGGAAAACTAAATCAGAACTGTTGACCTCTCAGGATTAACACATTGCCTGACTACACCTATAAAACCAGCGCCCACACTGGGTTTGCTGATGAATTCCACTTCACTGTAAATGGCTCAGGATGCTTCATAGTCGTTAGCCGCTTGATTCTTATTCGTTGATCAGCCTCTCGTGTATTTATTGTGTTCTGTCCCTCTGTGATCTGAAATGATGTCTGCGTTCACAGCTTGTGTTTCTGTTCCTCTGTTTTTGTTGAGTGTTTATTTTGCCGTCGTATTTCAGGTTTATGTCATTAAGGCATGCTAATGGTTTGTGGAAGCTGCCATATCCCCCCCCCCCCCATTTTGCATTTTACCATCATGGTTCCAAGCTTTACGTGACTCCAGGCTGTTTATTAATTATTTAATAATGTGGTTGTAAAGTCTGTGAATGCTACGTTTATAAAAAACACTCACAACCTTTGCATTACAGTTCTTCATCCAGGCGCTGGTGGGTAAAATATTGTCTGCAAAAAAGAGTTGAGATACTTTTTACTAATTAACGCTGCGTGAAATGGGAATAAATCACTGCCTTTATACCAGTCAACATGTGTCTCTGCTTTGAATTAGGGTAGATCAAGAGCTGAATTACCTTGCTGGGAATAAGAAGACAAAAATCAATAAATCAACCATTGTAGTCTACCTTTCCAAGCACACAAGGACACCCAGGGACATCTCCACTCCACTGCAACATCCAATTAACTGGATGAAGTGAGTGGGACTGGGCTGTTTCTCTGAATAAAGAATTTATATTCTCTTCAAACAGGGAGTATGGAAACCATTTATGTTACAATATTTAAGAAGATACATTATTTTTTTCTTTTCTTTTCAGAAAATGTGAAAAGATGCATACAAATTTGAATCTGCATCATCTCCAGATTTAAATTCAGGCAGATTTATTGCAAATGGACAATTTGTTTACCCCAGTCCAGGCATTCCACCATACATTCATTCTCAACAGGTGTAAAAGCAAAGTTAAATCTCAGAGATGATTGGTTAAGGTATGAGATGGTGTTTTTTTGTGTTCAACTTAGTAATAGCTGTATCCTTCAGTGACTTTTGAGATGTAGAAGTGTGTGAGGGAGATTGAGAGATCACACACACCCCCCCCCCCCCCCATGACAATCAACAGCAGGACTTCTCTGACAAGGGCAGAAGCCTGTAATTTATTCGGATGAATCTCCCCTCCCCTCCCCTCAACGCTGAAGGTCATACGCCCCACGCCGATAGGAAGCTGTAAGAAAAGCATTTTGCCGTCGATAATCAACTGCTTATTCCTTTAAATGCCACGTCTGAGAAGTAGCCGCTCCAGCGCGCCGTAATGCAAGCCGTCGGGTGGGTTTGTGTTGCTGGAGGGGGATTTGCTGCTGTAGGGTTTCATTTGCAGCGTGAGGATGACAAACAGAATTGATTGAGGTCGTTTCAGCGGAGGGCACAAAAATGAGCCCCAAAAATTAATAACTAATGTCTGAAGAAAGAAGCTGACATTTCACCAAACAGAATTCTATTTTTTATTAAATTCACTTTTGTAATATCTGTGTTTGCTGTAGTTTGATGATCATGTTTGGAGGTCACGCTCATTGCGAGTTTCATTGTTCTTATTCATCCATCCTCGTCCTCACTGAATGTTGATCCACAATGTATGAGTTTCAGATGTTATACCACGATGACAGACAGATAGATGGATCCATTGATTGATTGATTGATTGATATTTACTTATATGCCACCTGTCTGGAGGAATAATAGAATGCTTCAAGTTAAAACCAAGTTCTTCCAAGGACTAAGTTTACGTTTGCTTTATGCATATCCTCCTCATCAAGTTGCTTTTCAAAGCGATCCAGCTCCTACAAACACTTGATGGGCTATAAAAATGTAAACTTCGGATTGGATTTGGTTTTGAAACATCTTCCATTCAACAAAATGCATGATCCCTCCCACAGCCAGAAATATTTTGGTTTATTATTCGTTCTCACATGACTGTGGAAGCATTTCAGTGACGTGCAGTCAGGGGAGGCAGGTGAGGCACAGCCTCACCTGTCATCATATAAAATCATATAAAAATCATGTATTTGTATTATTAAAAATAATATAAAATATAATATAACATCAGTGATATTATATGATATATTTTATGATTGTTTCATTTTTAATAATACAATTAGTGCGTCACGTACTCTTGTGCTCAGCGGCATCAAAATACTGCAGAATGAGGCCATGTGTAATACTGTCTCCAGCCGATAGGAGACCAGTGAGTGATTCAGCGCACTCATCAGCTGATCCGCTCGTTCGAGACGGCTGTCTGGATGTCTGGACGTCAAGCAAGAACCCGTGTTTTCTGCTTTTCTTGCCTTCTTTTCTCAACTTCTGAAGATGTCTGAACTCGGATGGGATATTGCGACATGAAGAATTTACCGAGAAGCCTCCAAACACGAGCAGCGACAACGCGTATTCATGATCAAATTGCGGGACCGATTCGAGCAGAACCGCGGCGGACTGGGCCTGACAGAGAGTCCATTAGATGGGAACGAGTGTTCTGTAACGTTCTGGAGAACATAAGCTGTCAAATGAAGCCCAGCTTTTCCTCCATCGCTGGCATATCTCTGCCGTTCCGTTCCGTTCTCTCTCTCTCTCTCTCTCTCTCTCTCCGCAGCCCCAGCTGGACAGGGACACCCCCCCTCATCCACACGCAGACGCGTCTCAGAACATATGTTTAACAGTTAAACATTAGTTAAACTTTAACTGATCAACACACGCATCCACACACATTCAACGCTGCACGCACACTGATACGCAGAGTTGAATAACTTCATTAAATCTTTTGTAAATACGCAGATTATGTGTGGTCTCCCCTTTCTGTCATAAACTGATGAGCCAGGTTTGTGACAGTATGTAAAAAATTCTGGTACAAATTTTTAAACAAAACACGTTAAATGTTGCCAATCAAATGATGAATAAGCTGTAGGTTCATTTATTTGTAAATCTGACTGTGCCTCACCAGACATGAACCTCACCGCACGTCACTGAAGTATTTTAAGGTTTTGCAGGGATACGTTGGCATGACTGCGGCTCACCTCGTTGCTGCTTTGCCAATGTTGCTATGGCGATAGAAGCACTGATAAGAGCATCAGCAAGATGGTAGCTAGTTCTGATGACAAAACTAGGGATTTTCAAATCAACCACTGTAATATTAGTGTTTCAGAAATATCTCGTCAACAGATTCTGGTAAAAAAGAAAAAAAAAGAAAAAAAAAAGAGATGACTAACAAATAAAAATCTTTTGACAAAGAGTAAATTATTGATTTAAACTATAAGCCTTTATTTTTTTACTTAACAGTAATAGTTATTTTTGATGAAGTGTTTTCACACAAAACATTTCTGAGTTTGGCTTTGGGCTGTTTCAATCTTATTTCTGTCTGTTTGTCCCTCTTTCTCTTTCAGGTCCTTCTGTCCGTGGTGCTGCAGAACCTGGACCTGTGGCCCTCACCGCTAATGTCCACTTCGCCGGCATTAGCATTTCCAGTCTTATACATCTTGTTTTTGTCTGTTCCTACTCTGTCTTGCTATCGCTTCCCTATCCATCTCCTTGTTTTTGACTCGTCTCCGACCTGCCATTCTCTCTCTCTCGCTCTCTCTCTCTCTCTCTCTCAACCCAACCGGTGAGACAGATGGCCGTCCACCACGAGCCTAGGTTCTGTCCAAGGTTTGTGCCCGTTAAAGGGAAGTTTTTCCTTGCCACCGTCTGGAGTGCTTGCTCTTGTGGGTCAAGTTGGGCTCTGTGTTTCCCTTCTGGTCTTTCCCTGCTAATCCTGTAAAGTGCCTTGAGATAACTTTATGTTGTGATCTGGCGCTATATAAATAAAACTGAATTGAATTGAATTGAATTTTCGCTCAAAAGCCAAGAAGGTCAATAAAGACAGGAGAGGTTATCATAACACAATATCTTTACATGCACTATAGATGCTAAATAAATACAGGTTGTATTCAAAAATTTTATAAAAGGCATATAGCTTTAGGATAGCTGCAATGCTGCAAATGATGCGTAACATAGAGGGAATCCAGGAATCCACTTTGTGACACTCCATAAAACAGAAAAGGCTGTAGGTTTACAATGCATTGTGCTACAGCACATCAGCACATACTAAACAGATTGTCTAATCTTATTAAAACGTCTCAGAATACGGTGAAATTGCTGTTCAACTTCATCTCTATAGCAAATACGTGCCTTCATTTTTATCTTTATTTTTGTTCGTAATAATTACATTTTATAACTTTTTATTCTGAGCCTGTGTTTTAATTATTCCAATAATCAGGAACACTTTGTTTTTGACAGTTCTTTGCAAAAATCTCTCTTATCGATGTTATCACCTAGAATATTAGGTACAGCTGCTCACTGTAATTTATATTCTAGGAGATACGAGGTGGCTATTTCTGTCTGCTCGCCACAGCCTTAAAGGATATTTCATGTTTGATAGAAAAGTTATTGCATTTATTACCCCCAACAACTGTCATGCGAAACGAAAAAAAAAAAAAAAAACTTTAGTGAAAAAGTGAAATTGTATTGAGTTCTAGTTTATTAATTTAAAAAGTAAAGTGTAATGCAAAAATAATCAAAAATAAATAAAGCGCAAGCAGCGTCAAACAGCCCTCGCGGCACAACCCTCCCCTTTTTGGACCGGCTTGTGGCAATTTTGGGACCTTTCCATGGAAATTTGTCATTTTTGAATCATTTGGAATTTTGGCAAACTCCGTATAAATGGCAACGTGGGTCCAATTCGCTTTTTCGATCGGGACCACAGATCTCAGATCCGGTTTGTAGACGACACCTTGCACACACCACATCAATTTAAATATGCTAAACTGAGGTCTCCTCACCATCCTGCACCAAATCCAGCTTCTTATCTGGTCTGAAGGCTATCATCCAACACTGCCAGTCTGCACTTTAATTAATTATGATCTGTGTTGAATTAATCTATCACTCAAATTTTTAATCACATGACAGCACTAATTCTTTGCTCATAGAGTACAGTCAGCACCACTCAATTACGTTGACTCCATAACAGCAAGGTTGAGAGAAACTGTAATTTGTCTGTCGAGCCTCTTTCAAGGGCACGTCATGTAAAAGCAGCTGATAGATAACGAGGCACGAGAATCTCATGGAAAAAAAGCAAGGGAACCAAATGATCGATTCAAGAAAGATGAAAAGCAGAACAAGTGCCAAAATAGGTGCAGAGGCAGATCTGAAGGAACGTACACTCAACCACTAGCTGCAATAATCCCACATCAACATACAAAAAGGTAAACGATGCACTGATTCAGCATCTGACTGGGATGCTTTTCAGCTTTCTGCTCAGATTTCAAACACAAATGGGGTATCAGATGCAACATTTATACAATATTGAACTTTTTTTTAAACACAAATGCACTAACAATTATGCTTTAGGACTGAATTTGAATTTCAAACAGATGCTCACAGTGTAAACAAGGAAATATAAGAAACACTAAAGCAACATTATCTTTGATTGGACTGATGAAACGTGCCGACCGTCAATGTGCTTCAAACGTAATAGAACATTGGGTCTGCAGTTTGTACAAATGGAAATGAAATTCTGTCTTCAGATTTAAGGTCACTGATCCAAACATGTTGTCGAAAAATCTAGCAAAAATGTTTTTGTGAGATCTTTTATTAAACAATGCAAAAAAATGAAACCTGTAATACTGGAGAGTGCTCAGGTTTGCCAATATGCAAATATCACATTTCATTAAAAAAAGAAGAGGAATAAATGAATAAAATGTATATGCACTTCTGCTTTAGGTCTAGTTTATGATTAGTTTAAGTTTAACAATGTGCAGAGCACACTAAAGTAGCAAAGCTATGAAACAAAGTCAAAGCTCGCCACAATGGGATTTTCAATTACCGGATTTTCCGGATTATAAGTCGCGGTTTTTTTCATAGTTTGGTCGGGGGTGCGACTTATAAATCGGAGCGACTTATATATGCTTTTTTTTACAAAATCTGTGAGCGCAGAGACAGTAGCCTACACATTTCTATAACAGGTGTTACAGGGAACTCTGTGACCCGTCAGAATCTGTCGCGGTTTCTGGAGGTTCAGAGTTATCTGTCACACCTGTTATCTAAAAACACAAATTAGAAGGGCTGAATGAAAATGGCGCCGAAAAGAAAGTCATATTCCGCGGCTTACAAGCTTCAGATAGTGAAATATGGAGCCGAAAACGGCAATCGAGCAGCAGAAAGAAAGTTTGGAGTGAGCGAAAAACTTGTAAGGGACTGGCGAAAAGCGGAGGTTACGCTTACTGAAATGAAGAAAACAAAGAAAGCTAATCGCGGGCGACAAGCTAGGTGGCCGCAGTTGGAGGAACGAGTTCACGCATGGGTGCTTGAACAACGTGCTTCTGGGAGAGGTTTGTCAACGGTGCAGTTGCGTCTCCGCGCCCAGGTGGTTGCCAAGGAGGTGAATATAAACGGCTTTGCGGGAGGACCTTCTTGGTGTTACCGCTTCATGCAACGCAAACGCCTCTCTATCAGAGCAAGGACGACACTGTCCCAAAAACTGCCAGCGGACTTCCAAGCCAAGGTTGACAGTTTCCGCGCGTTCATTGAAAAGCATGTAAGTGATCACAACGTGACACCGGATCATATTATTAACATGGACGAGGTCCCCCTCACTTTTGACATCCCCATGGGCCGAAGTGTTGCAGAGAAAGGGCAAAAAAGTGTGAATATCGTTACAACTGGTCATGAGAGATCACACTTCACAGTGGTGCTGGCATGTTGTGGAGACGGATCAAAACTGCCACCGATGGTCATTTTCAAACAAAAAACCATGCCAAAAATCCAATCCTCCTCAGTTGAAGTCGCCGTGAACGAGAAAGGGTGGATTGATCAAGAAATGATGAACTTGTGGCTTACAAAGTGCTACAATAAGCGACCGGATGGCTTCTTTAGAGCACGCAAAGCTCTGCTTGTGATGGATAGCATGAGAGCGCACATCACACCACAGTTAAAAAATAAATTAAAAGTTTTCAACTCCATACCTGCCATCATCCCTGGAGGCTTAACCAAAATACTCCAGCCACTTGATATCTCCGTGAATAGGAGCTTTAAGACAGTTTTGCGTAACCTGTGGGAGCAGTGGATGACGGATGGAGAGCACAGCTTCACGGCAACCGGGAGAATGCGCCATGCAACTTTCCTGGAAGTCATTGAATGGATCGACAAAGCATGGGCTTCAGTGACAACCGTAACCATCCTGTCGGGATTCAGAAAGGCTGGAATAATTGGAACTGCAACTGACGATGAGTCTGATGTAAGCGACGTAGAAGAGGAAGCGGCGTCTTGTCTACCTGCCGAGTTGGGGGAGTTGTTCAAAAGTGACACCGAGGATGAAGATTTCCTTGAATTTCGTGATTCCGAGTAAAACCTGATATTTTGGTAAACTTGTTAGCATGTTCTTTGTGCTATATGTTGTTTGGTGTTGGATTTTATCAAATAAATTTTCCCCAAAAATGCGACTTATCCTCCAGTGCGACCTATATATGTTTTTTTCTTCTTAATTATGCATTTTTTGGCTGGTGCGACCTACAATCCGGAGCGACGTATAATCCAAAAAATACGGTATATGTTTTTTTTGAGAGTTTAAAGAATTTTACTTGTTAGAATTTGCACAAAATCTGTTAGAATTCAGTTTCAGTGAACCTTCTGACCCAAGTTAAAACATATCGGAGACAATTCCATGACATGACAACAGATAACGAAGGGATATGGTATCACATACATCACTATGTAAATGCACAAATCCAAATGTCTGCTTCTCTCTCTGAGATCATTTTTCGAAGGAGTATGAATTTAAAATGTATTTGCTCCCACGGAGAAAAATATAATGACGTCACTCTAGTTTGGCAAACTCCAGCACTTCCTTGCACTATTTGTGCAGTGACATGTGGGAGTGTATGCTGTTTCTCTGGGAACCTTGAAGTAACAAAAAATAGTGACGGATTTGACTAAAAATGTTATCAGTACTGATAAATGGCCATTTTTCACTAATAGGGGTAATTGCAGATCTCCCCCCCCCCCCACACACACACCCAGAAAAAAACCTGAGGAAGAGTTACATCAAAAAATGAAAGTGGCTTTGGAGATGAAAATAGAAAGTGTCAAATAAACTTCCAGGGGTTTAAAACCAGATCCGATTAAAATTGAAAGAGTGCACCATGTTTCCAAATCAGGAATTCATTTATCCATTTAATCCAACATCACATCAAATTTCTGAAAGATAGGAGGGAATACCTGGGTGATTATATAACTTTCATTTTAAACCTTGTTCTGACCCCAGAACACTCTCAGCTCATTTAAACTCCGCCCACATCACAGAGCATCAACTGCAGCTTGCCCTGCAAAGGCCTGCCTTACAACGCAAGCTTCAGATGTTGCTGCTACAGATGAGCACATTAGTTTCCTGCTTTGGCACAGGCAGTGAAGCACAGAAAGCTGAACACGAGTGACTGCTGTCTGAATTAAACATGATGCTAGACGTGTAGTGGGCCGACTCTTGAAGTAAATGGAGATCTCAAACTACAACAAGAGATAGAAGGGAGGAAATATAGATGGAAGGAGGCTGCAGGGCAAGAAACAACGGGGTCATGCAGGCCTGGCTGAGGCAAACCTCACAGAAGGAAAATAATATCTGCAGTGAGAATTAATAGTAGAAAAAATATATATATATCCATCACCAGAAGAAGGTTCTCAAGTGTACAAACGTACCAAAGCGAAGTTTGGAAAGTTGTCTGGGTTTGGTTTTTGTTCGTGTTTCTGCGATTTCCTGCCATTCATTCTGTTCTCTCCCTCTCTCGGGAGTGGGCGTGGCAGGGAACAGGTTGGCAGAGTGGAGCAGACACACCTGTGACCCATCTTCCCATCATTTTGACTGCTTTAAAGCTACTGCTCACCTTATCACCGTTCACTGGCTTGTTGCTTTGTCTCTCCTGCCATTCCCTGTGCTATGAATCTTGTAGCTTGCTCTGTGGTGCCAGTCTGTGCTCCGCCAAGGTTAAGTGTGTATTTTTGTATGATTATATTGATGGTGATCGATTTCCTGTCCTACTTATCTTGGATTTGTGTTGGCTGTGATTTGTTTGTTTCGCTGTTGGATGTGCAGCCAGCCCGTCTCGCTCGGTACTATTGCTGAGAGTCTTGTGTTTTTCATTATTAAAGACTTTGAATGTTTATTTGCCTCTGTTTTTGGGGCCCTCTTGCCTGCCAGTCCCTTAGTGAAACCTGACAGAAAGTGTTTTTAAAAAGCACAGGAGCAACAGTTATTGCAGGAAGAAATACTCCTACGACGCAAATAAATTGCAACAAAGGCATCAGGCAAGGAGCGGCTGTTTTGGATAGATGCAACTTAAAATCATATTCGAATGGAAACACCAAAAAATAAAACTGATAGAAATTAATAATAAAGAGGACAACAATTGATTATGATAAATATATGTGTAAAGTTTGGTAAAGCCAGTCGGAAGCAAATTCTATACTTTGCAGTGTTTGACAGCACATTAAAATACAACAAAGGTGGAAGTTCCTACCTGAAAATGACAGAATATAATATATTATAAGAGTCATACAAGAATACACAATACTCAAGTTCTGCTGGAGTCATACAAGAATACACAATACACAAGTTCTGCTGGTTCATTTTTAATGTGGCTATGCCAAGAGGAAAAATGGTCCACGTTTCAAAAGTGGCAAACACCGTGTTCTGGGATTTCAGGTATGTGTATGTGGCTAAATATCAACACAACTGCTATAGGTGTTATTAAAGGTCTAAAGAGCAGTGAATTGGTGCAACTACTTCCACTCGCAGTTATTATTGCAAGTAGACAAGCAGCAAACAGTCAAAGAGCAAACAGGAAGTGAAGGAATACGCTCGCCGGAGTACGTCCAATCCAAACACTCTCCGGCCAAAGCCTGAAAACTGATCGTGATCAAATAAAAAATAATGTAGCATACAAGCCTCTTAAGTGCTGATTTCATGCATCTTACCTTTAGCTATTTCATATGTGGAAGCTGTGGAAAGATAAGACGGTGCACTTTATCAGCCAGGTTCGTCTCTCATCTGCAAAGGGCTCTTGACAGGAGTGCCACAGGAATTCAAGCACAATGTCTTTTCTTTCAACTTCAGAGAAAAACAAGTTGCACATTTCTTCTTTGTTTTGTAAATGCCAGCCCCTTTACTGCATTTATCCATTTGACAGATTCTGCAGATGCTTCCTTTGCAATCTGGAATCCTAGCAACATTATTATCACATGCATCAAATCAGCCTGCTAAAATCCCTTCCTAATCGACTCAGAGTACTTGATCTTAACCTTCATCAATCCATGCATTAATATGCATGTTCAAATAAATAATAAAACATCTTTAATTGCAGCAGTCTGTGGGCTTGTTAAGTAATAGAAGGAATTATACTATACAGTCGTCCCTTGCTATATCGCGGTTCACTTCTACGCAAATTCATTGTATTGTGGATTTATATGCCAAACATATGTACTGTATTCACATATTTGGATCCGCTATATCGTAGAGGGTGGGTTGATGACATTTAACATGTAAAACTACACGTAAAATAATAAATACAGGGGGGTCATCGGCGCACGACCTATGCGACTCGCAACTGTTTGGCTTTACAACCGCATTCGTCTGTTTACGTGTTTTAACGACATACCGGAATGCAAGCGAGCAAATCGAGTGTGCGACCGTTTCTGCGGCCCCACCCACGATGTCTACCGAGACGGCATAATACACTTCCGGCAATTTAACTCGAGCCGACTATTCCTTATTGTTGATGACATCACTTTAAGACAAACTCGTACAGACAGAAATTATTTTGAAAGCTTTATATTACAGATACCTGAGCTGCTTTTGCCCCTGGCTATATCTTGGTAATGAGAATAAATGAAATGAAAAATGAAGATGGTTCTGAAATACAGGTAGAGAGAGATTTATTCCACAGTTTCTAAGATCTCCTGGTTAAAAACAGATCACATGAACGAGGCTGCAGGATGTCCATTACCTTCTCCTCGACCCCGCTGTGCCGTTACTGAGCTGGATGGAATGACTGAGGATGTAATTTGATCTCCTCCAGCAGAAATATATGGTGTATGCTTTATTCATTATTTTTACCTTGCTTCGTATCTTTTTTTAAATGTAGAATTTTCTCACCATCATCATTATGATTGAGTTGCACGGTGGCGCAGTGGGTTGCGCTGTTGCCCACAGAAAGAAGGTTCAGTTTTTTAAATTCCTTCCTGTGTGGAGATTTGCTGGTGTGATATCAGTGGACAAGAAAAGTAACGTTTGGGGTTAAACTGTATGAAACAGCATGTTCTTATTAAAAAGAAAAAGGCGTTTTAATGGGGTTATTCTATCATCCAACATTTAGATAATTAGCAGTAGCTCCAAGAGCCACTCTGAAGTTGTGTGATTTAGATATGCGTAATGTGCATTAACACTTGGCACATGGAGTTCTCCAGAGCAGAGGTGGGCCTATTATAGATCATGCATAACAAGTAGACCTCTCAAGTGTTTGACTCCAACATTTCAATCATTTTATCGCTCCTGCCTCTCTTCAGGGACTGTGAGGATGTTGTTCCTCACAAGGCACGATTGCCAAACTAATTGCTAAAAGCAGCTGTCTCAAAAGTGCTAAAGCAGATGTCAAACTGCACATATTTTATAAAAAAAACACAGACGGTTATTGCTGTCGATTTTAAGGTAAGTGTGAAACACTCACTTGCTCTAACGACTGCCTATTTCCCAGCTCCATAAGAAGAAAAAAAGAGGAAGCTTGAATAAATAAATCATTGCTCTCCCTGGCTGCTTGAGCATTAAACCCACAATCCTTCGCTCTCTTTCCAAGAGCTGGAGCGATGACAGAGGAGAAGATTTCCGTGCTGACTTTTCTCTAACAACTCAAAACAACATATGAATGCTTTTTGTGGGCTCTGACCAGGTAAGTGGCTGCAACATGGGACAGGAACATCCTGATGGAATGAAAAAAGGTGCGTCAGAAAGGAGGAATCATACATTGTGAAAACTCCAGGAATCTCATCTCACCATTTGTTTGTTTTCTCAATGAGATGACACAGAAGTGACTGTTTGAAGCAGTGCGGTTCATGAAAAAAAAAAGGAAATGTTTTTCTGTATCAACTGCAGGGCAGAAGCCTGGTTTCCCCTTCGGCATCATTTTGAGCGTTAGGAAACTCGAAAATGTAGGGCAGACCTCCATTACAATTCCACCCCCCCCCCCCTCTGCATCTTTTGGGCTAAAACGAGGTGCTCACATACAGCTACAATGGCTGGCTTTCTCTGTGAATCTGCTCTGCCTTTCCCTAATGAAGCTGGACGCCATGCCTCAAAAACTTGCATAGAAAAAAAAAAGACGCTTCTTGCACAGCTTAAGAAGAAACCCCATTCATGAGCCAATTTTCCCAATTCGCTTGTCAGTCACAGCTTGTAATTTAAAATCACCTTCTTGTTAGAGGGTCTCGCTCAGTCCTGCTGGTTCTCCTCTTTTTTTAACTCCACATCTGTCTCATTTACCCCTGATGCAGCCGGTGCTGAGACAACAGCGGCTGGCATAGATGAATTCGCTGCACTGGCCTTCATTTAACTATGCACTGGTGCTGCAGAGGGGAAACACAAACACATTTATGTGTATGGACGCCTCTGGGTGCTTGTGGTTCTGGGTGGCGTCCCTCTGCCTCTCAGAGGACTGCGAGGACTGTCTGACCCAAATACATTGTTTTGAGTAGCAGCGGCACATTTTCACAGAGGGAGAGAGAGAGAGAGAGACTGGGGCAAAAGGAATGGTTTTCTTGCGAATCTCAAATGGGACAGTGATCGTGTTTGCTGTTTCCCACTGTGGTACTTTAATCCTGCTCTTTAACCAAGCCTCAGGTCTAGTTTCCGTTATCTCAGAGCACGCCGCTGACCATGATAAAGCGACAGGGGTCTCACATTAACGCCGGCGTCTCTGTGGTAACCTGGCCGGCTGCTGGGACCAGTTGATTGCAGCAGTTAAAGCGTTGAAATATCCGTCCACAACCTCGGTTACATTCTTGAACACCCTCGCTGGAATAACACAATACGCATTTCTGTCTTTCCAAAAACTCATTGGCTCAAACTCACTCACTTTTGGAATTAAATCTCCCTGCCAATTGGCATTTCAAAGTACGCCCGATACCCCCCCCCCCCCCCCACCATCCTGCTTAACGATGGGAGGACGGTGGTCCAGCATGAACAGCATATTTAATTCTGAAGCCAAAAAACATGAAAGGAAAGTGTTTCTTAAGTATTCTTCATGCTTATTTAAAATCCCTTTCCTGCATTTATGCCCTAGTTAGCAAAAAAAAATAAAAATATGACCCCGTTATTCTTAACAATTTCACGATGGCGTTCCGGGTTGTTAATAAGCATCGCCCCATGCTTTGACTCTCAGATGCTTTGACTTGTTGCTCTTGTTGGATCCGCATGGTATCCGGATCAACATCAAAAGGTTCTAAATTGTTCTTGGCATCTTTATACACAAACCATGAAAAGTGAAAGAGAATCAGAGTTGATTTGAGTTTTTAACTGATTTTTTAATCGCTAAATGGGGTTTTAAATGTTAAAATGTGATATTTTTTTCCTGCCCTCAATCTGGATCCGATCCATGAAGACATTTTGCATGATAGTGTGTATTGGACTCCTTTGTGACTGTGATTTTTGGTGATTGAATTGAAGATCCATGGAAACAAAGAACTTTCTAATAGGTGGACATTGTTCTACCTACACTTCTTGTTGGATTCATACATCAGACCTGCAGCTCTTGATGCATCCAGACCATGACACACAAGGAGATAGTGATGCAACCCGGTAACCTGGGCACTGCAAAAATAACACAAGGAAGAAAGTAGAAGTAAGAAGAGGTTTGCCATCAAAATACATTATCATGAAATCTATCTTTCCCACAGGCTAGAGAGTAAACAGTTAAATCTGTAGGCTCCTCTTCCAGTTCTTACCAACAACAGATTTAAATCCATAACACTTGATAGCCGTGAGTCTCTACAGATTTCGGCACCTGCACTCAGGACTGATTTATGACCTATTGCTACTATTTCTCATCTACCTCAGCTCATTACCACTATGCATACATTTCTAGAAGGCGTGCACAATTGTACAAGCTGCAGTGCTTATAGAACAAACCCGACCTCTACACACTCGGTGATTAATGGCAACTGTCACTCATGGCGTAACATTAGTGCAGCCGTTTACCACGAGCTGCATCGAGAAAGATCTCGGGAGGCGAGTTGGCACACACCACTAACGTGTTTCACTCCCACGTGAGGCGCGCTATTAACAAGAACCCACTTTCCTGCAAATGAAATGTGTTGTATTAAACCCGGCGACAACAGGATTGTTGAAATGGCTACGTCACGTAAAATAACAATAGCAGAATTCAAATCTAAAGTTTCCCCAGTGAACTCGGCAAAGTTTACCTCATCAAGTTTAACCTCTCTTCTCAGCAAACAAGGAAACACACACACACACACACACACACACACACACACACACACACACACACACACAGCCCTGCCTCATTAAGCTACCTAAGCAGCCGTCCTCATGGAGAAAGGTGAGCCAGGGCTGTACAGTCACTGCCATTTATAAAGTACTTCCCCAAATTAGCCACGCCCTTAGCCACGCCCCCCCGCAGGGAGAGTTGGGAAAGATCCCCCCACAACATAGAATATAATATATATGAAAACATTATATAATAAACACTATATATAATATTAAATGTTTAGCAGCAGATCATAGTTGTTCTGATAACATCCCGCTTAGCATTTGATTAAATTATTTGTTATTAAAAAAAAATTGTAACAGATGATTCTTCAAATTTGCTGCTTTTATTGAATCTTGTTTCGCTCCAGGGCTTCTGTTGTCTCTAACAAGTCACGAAAGTCACAAAAATAACATTTACTCAACACAGAACATGAACACAAATCAGTGATGCGCTGGAGTTTTCTCTAATAATTCCGTTTGTTGCACATTAATTCCACATTTCTCTCGATGGAAACATCCACGAGGAGCCAGAAGAAATCCCTTATGGGACGATGGCAACTTTCACAGGACTTTCAACGGAAACAAGACCGCAAGGGCTGTACTTGTACTGTAATACATGCTATTGTTTGACTGTACTTGTACTCTAACATTCTATCTATTAAATATATTCATCATCATCACAGAACTC
This sequence comes from Brachionichthys hirsutus, assembly GCF_040956055.1. Lineage (NCBI taxonomy): Eukaryota > Metazoa > Chordata > Actinopteri > Lophiiformes > Brachionichthyidae > Brachionichthys > Brachionichthys hirsutus. The sequence continues at coordinate 1,123 of NW_027180531.1, read as the reverse complement.
TGAATTAAACTGATCAGAGTGAACCGCAGAGAGGCCTGCAGAAAGAGAAAGCGCCTCTGTGAGTTCAAGTCTAATAAGGCTGTAGACAAATCGCGGTCCTGCAAGCAAGCCCATTCGAGCAAGCATCTGCTGGCTTACAGCATGTTGTTGTTTAGCTTCATATTTATATTAATGCAGGGAGATTTCCTCTCCGCTCAATGTTAGATTAAAAAGACAAATTTATGGTTCAGAAAGCCAACCTGCAAAGCTTGTTCATTCACTCACAGGAGTCATAACCATTAATATTGACTTAAAAACAACCTGCGCTTTCATTCTCTGCTTCTTCGAATCTTTTTCTTCAACATCATAAAGATGTTTTCCTTTCATAAGTGGAGAGTAGACAGGTCAGAAACTTAGCTCCTCAAAACCATCGTCTCAATGTTTATGATTTTCGGTAATAAAAGAAGCTGCTAGTTGGAAAGTTTGGAGAAAAAAGCGGCAGAAATGTGTGTAATGTTACAAATTCGTGTTCTGTCAAAGGTCATTTCAACACTTAAGGTGCAATAAAACATCTGTAAATAAAATCATGTAATGAGCCGAGGCTGTTGGAACTGACTTTCTGAAGCGCTATTGATCTGAATCTCAGCGACCAGCGAAGTTTACACATTCCTCATCGTTTTCCTTTTCCACCTCCTCAGCAGTGAATCATTCCGCGATGAGTCATTCTGTACGCCGCATAGAAATGACAAGGCATCATTCTAACAACGTTATCGTGCCTGGCGACTTATCATCTCATCACTTGAGAGATTTATTGGACCATTGAAGTCACTTGTATTCCTTTGTGAGTACGAGGGGCGGTAATTATTCTGTCACTTAGAGACCCACATCCGAGTTCTCATTAATTAGGATTTAGAAAACTTCACACAATTCTCAGGAGATTTTGTTTCTAATAAACACTTCGAGTATTGCCCCAGATAAAGTACCCACGCGCCTCCTACAACGTCCCGGGGAGGGATTTATTGTTTTCCATCTTAATGAAGAGCATTAACGCGAATGCACCAATTGAGGATGTAGAGCTGTTCATTAACCTGACATAAATCGTTCGGTGTCTAATTCATCAATGAAGTCATGATGTCATTCTTTC